>NC_026006.2:47051472-47159920 GCF_000442705.2 Elaeis guineensis | reverse complement strand
TGGGGAGTGGATGTAGGTGTAAGGTTGGCACCGAACCACTATAAATCCTTGTGTTTGTGGTGTGCTTTATTGTTTCTCTTTATTTCTTTATTATATCCTTGCATTCTTGCTTTAGGTAATTAATCTTGATTTAAAGTCTTTCTTCTCATTCATCAAGCTTTTAACAAATACTTTTCATAAGCAATTAGTTGAGCTTAAAATTTTAAAAACTCAATTCACCCCCCCCTCTTGGGTTGCATAGCTGGGCAACACCTGTTCGTTGGGAGAATCCCCGAACCGAACCGAATGAGAATAGTCGGGTGGAAGCCGAAGATCGGAAAGACTTCCACCGGCTAAAAGATATCTCGGTGCCGAAGCAGAGGGAGCTCGTCACCGAGCAGGCCCTGTACGACGCCGGCCTCAGCCCGGTCCCTCGCTTAGGTCGATTTTTCATTTTTCTTCCTCTTTTTTTTCTTTTTGTTTTTTTTTTCCGGTACTGACCGTCTGTCATTGTTTGCAGATATGCCACCGAGATCACGACTGACGGCTGCCGACGTACGTCAGTACGCCGTCCGAAAGAGGCCGGCGCAAGGGGCCGGACTGTCGCGGCCTCCCAAGAGGCCCCACGTAGCTCCGTCGAGCGAACCGACTGGGTCGGGGGCGGAGCCCGTCATCGCACTGTCGGCGCCGACAGTGCTTGTCGAAGTCCCGTCTGAGGGACCGTCGGGTGAGGGCGCCGCTTCGCCCGAAAGAAGGGCGGCTGAGTCGGTAGATGGTGCGCCGGCTGCCCAGCAGGCAGAGGAGGATCGGGAGGAGGCTCACGAACCCGAACGACCAGCGCCCGCTGCTGCCGCACCGTCGGTCGAGACTCGATCGGGCTCAAGCCTGCCGTCCATTTCCGACGTCAGGGCCTGGGCGTCCGACCGAGGAAAGGCCCCCAATGCGTCGGGCGACGAAGGACGATCGACCGACGGAGGATCGACCGACTTCCCACTCCCCGAAGGTGCGTCGGGCCTGGCCAACCATGACTTGGCCAGGAGACTATGCCAGGCGCTCCTTCTTCCTGCCGACATCGAGGCGATGAAGAACCAGCGTGTCTCCGACATGCTGTCTTCATTCTATCCGATGATGATCCGGATGAGTTTCTCTTTTCTTTGCCTTCAATGTAGTTTCCGTAAGCTCGGTCTCCTGACGGTCGGTTCTGTTTTGTGCAGTTGGTCTTCAACATATCCGAGCTAGAGGCCGGATACCGAAAGTTCGGTGACATGCATGCGGCTTGGAGAGACAAGGTCGCGGCCTTTGAAGCTGACAAGGTCATCCTGGTCGACCAGCTGCAACAGTCGATCGAACGGGAGGGCCGACTTGAGGGGGAGGTCTCCCGACTTACGGAGGAGGTCTCCCAACTCAAGGGAGCCTTGGCGACATCGGAGTCGGAGCTGCAGTCGGCCCGGGATGACGCGAAGAAGAAGTCCCGGACCGTTCGTCGGCTTCGGCACGAGCAAGACAGCTTCGCCAAGGAGCTGGAGGCCGACCGCGAGCAGCTCCGAGTAAGCCTCGAAAATCTTGCCAAGGCCGAAGAAGGTTTGTCCATCGCCCAGGCCGACGTAGACATCGCGAAGGCCGAAGCAGAGTCGGTGAAGGAGGCCATGGGTCGGGCCGTCGAAGACTTCCGTGACTCGAAAGAGTACCGAGAAGAGCTTCTGGAGAGTGGCTTCCTTTCGTACCGGGTCGGGTACGAGGATGCTCGAGAAGCCGTTCGAAGCCTGTACCCGGAGCTTGATCTTAGCAGCATAGTTCTGCCAGAGTCGGAGGCCCCAGCAGCGGAGGAGACGGCCGAACCAGCATCGGAAGGCCTTTCCACCAGGGCAGAAGCTGAAGAAGACGCAGAGCAGGCTACCGAAGATCAGGCGGCCCCGACTGCCCAAGCCAGAGCGAGTTCGCCGACCGTCCCCCGTCGTTATCCAGTGGAGGAGGCCGACTCTGATGATTAGTCGGTTTTTTGTTTTTCTTTTTTGCTTTTGCTCCGGCTTGTATTCGGGCTTCGGCCCAACTTTGTAAAGCCTATTTTGATCTTCAATGAAATCAAAGTCTTGGACTTAAACTTTTTTCCTCCGCTTGTCTTTCTCTTTTCATGTGTTGTGGAATGCATTCGAACACGTAAGTCGCTAACCCATATAGATCAGTTAGGACGTTCGGCAATTCGTGCCGCCACGAAGGTAGAACAAGTCCCGACTTCAGATCGGCCTTTCGATGGTCGAGGGCCTAAGTCAGGCGTCCTTCGCCCGGTTGTGAGTTGGGCGCGTTCGTTGAGTCGAAAGCCGACCGACCGTCGGATAAAACTTGGCAGTCAGGTCTCTTCCGACGTGTTCAGTCGGATGTCGTCCGACGTGTTCAGTTGGGGGAACGATGATAAGTCGAATCCCGATACCCTTGTGTCGGGTATCTACACTGCGCCCCATGATATACGGTGGTAAGCCGAATATCTTCCGACCGACCGTAGCTCGGTCGGTGAGTCATGAATGCGACTGTGGTCGCATCGTGTGATAGACGGTGGCAAGCCGAATATCCTTCGACCGACCGTAGCTCGATCGGTAAGTCACGACGGCGGTCGCGTAGGCATTTCGCCTTTCTTTGGTCGGGGCTCAATCGGTAAGTTAGCCGATCGTCTGGCCCGAAAGTTTGATCGTAGAAGGAGTGTCAACTCCCGTCGTCGTGGATGGTTCGGCCCTTGTGAGCGCCCGATACATCATCGGCGGTCGGGCCATCGGTTTCACGCGGACACTAAGTCCGAGTTGGGACGTCGGGACTCGACCTTCTTGGTGAGCGCCGATCGTCAGTCGAAGAGTTAAAACTTCAAAATTTGAAACTGGATTTATATTCTGAATGAACAGGTACAAAGTTCATTGATGATACAACTTCAGATTGTCGGCGTTCCAGGTCCGGAGAATGGGTTTCCCTTCCAGAGTCTCCAGTCGGTAAGCCCTCGGCCCATAGGTGTCTGCTACCATGTAGGGCCCTTCCCAGTTCGGAGTTAGCTTCCCTTAGTCCAGAGGCTTCGAGACCTCCGCCTTTCTCAGGACCAAGTCCCCAAGCCTGAAAAGCTTTGGCTTGACCTTGGCGTTGTAATATCGGGCTACTCTCTGTCGGTATGAAGCCATGCGAAGTTGAGCATCGTTTCGTAGTTCGGGGAGGAGGTCTAAGTCGGCTCTCCGACAATCAGAGTTGTTCGGCTCCTGATACTGCTCAACCCTAGTTGAGGGCAGCCCGATCTCGAGCGGTATCATTGCCTCAGTCCCATAGGCCAAGCCGAAAGGCGACTCCCCGGTCGGGACATGGGGGGTCGTTCGATAGGCCCACAGAACGAAGCTCAGCTCGTCGACCCAGAGGCCCTTGGCTTCGTTCAGTCGGGTTTTGAGCCCGTGTAGTATGGTCCGGTTGGTTACCTCGACTTCGCCATTGGACTGTGGGTGTCCGACTGAAGTCAGTTGGTGTGTGATGTGAAACCTCGCGCAGAAGTCTCTGAAGTCTTGGTTATTGAATTATCGTCCATTGTCGGTGATAATGGTATGCGGTAGTCCGAACCTGAAGATGATGGACTTCTGAACGAAGTCCTCCATCTTGCGCTCGGTAATCTGCGCCAGGGGCTCGGCTTCTACCCATTTGGTGAAGTAGTCGATAGCTACGACTATGAACTTCCTTTGGCCCGATGCCGGAGGGAAGGGACCAAGAATGTCGACTCCCCACTAAGCGAAGGGCCAAGGGGCGACGATAGGGGTGATTTGGCCGGCTGGTCGGTGTTGTATGTTGGTATACTTCTGGCATGGTTCGCACTTTCGGACCAACTCAGCCGTGTCCTTCCTCATGATGGGCCAATAGTAACCCTGCCGCAGGACCTTGTAGGCTAAGGATTTGCCCCCCAAGTGACTCCCACAGATTCCTTCGTGCACTTCCCTGAGTGCGTAATCCGCGTCGGTCGGTCCCAAGCACCTGAGCAAGGGAAGGGAGAACGACCTTTTGTAGAGTCGGCCATCCATAATCACATATTGGGAGGCTGACCATCAGAGCCGCCTGGCCTCCGTGGGGTCTTCAGGGCTGATCCTGTCGGTCAGGTACCGAACAATCGGATCCATCCAGCTTGGTTCAGCTGTCAGTTGTAGCACCTCCTCAACCTTGTCGATACTCGGCTGCTCGAGGTTCTCCACGAACGTCCGGCCCAAAGAGTCGAAGGCTGAGGTCGCCAGTCTGGAGAGTACGTCGACCCGGGCATTCTCCGACCTAGGGATGTGGGAAATTTCAAAATACCCGAGGTGCGTTACGAGATCCTTCACTTTCTGGAGATATTTTGCCATGGCTGGATCTCGCACCTCGAATTCGCCTTTGACCTACCCCACGATCAGTTGAGAATCGGAGAATGCCCGGAGGCTGTCGATTTCAAGTTTCCTAAGCCGGCGAGGAGCGCTTCGTACTCGGCTTGGTTATTGGAGGCTTTGAAGTCGAATCGGAGGGCGTACTCGGTGACTACCCCATCCGAGTTGGTGAGCAGGAATCCGGCCCCGCTCCCTTGAGCGTTTGAAGGTCCGTCGATGTGCAGTACCCAGGTGGAGACCGGGTCTGGCCCGGAGACCGCGTCTCATCCCGGGTCCATACCTTCCGACCCTTGGTCGGCCGTTGGGCACTCCACGATGAAGTCGGCCAGGACCTGGGCTTTTAAGGCAGGTCGCGGTCGGTACTGTATGTCGAACTCGCTGAGCTTCATCGCCCACTTTGCCAGTCGTCCCGATGTATCAGGTCGGCACAATATCGCCCTCAGGGGCTGGTTGGTGAGAACCACAATGGCATGCGCCTGGAAGTATGGGCGGAGTCGCTGTGCGGAGACGGTCAGGGCGAAAATCATCTTTTTCGTCTCCGAATATCGAGCTTCGGTGCCGCGGAGCACTTTGCTGGTATAGTAGATAGGCTGATGAGTTCGGCTCTCATTTTCTCTGACGAGCACCGAACTGACCGCCTCAGGGGAGGTGGCCAAATAGAGATACAATGTCTCCCCGACCTCCAGCTTCACAAGCAATGGCGGGGAAGCCAAGTATCTCTTCAGATCTTCGAAGGCCCGTTGGCACTCATCCGACCAAGAGAAGCCCTTCGCCTGCCTCAGAGTTTTGAAGAACGGAAGGCACCTTTCGGCCGATCGAGAGATGAACCGGCTGAGAGCGACGATTTTTCCATTCAGCTGCTGGACCTCCTTCTTGGTGTTCGGATGGCGCACGTCGATGATTGCCTTTATTTTCTCAGGGTTAGCCTCGATCCCTCGCTGAGAAATGAGGAATCCGAGAAACTTCTCCGAGGTCACTCCAAAAGCGCACTTAGTCGAATTCAGCTTCATTCGATGTTGTCATAGAATGCGAAAAACCTCTTCGAGGTCTCGAACATGGTCTGCAGTCTGTGCACTTTTTACCAGCATGTCATCCACGTACACTTTCATATTGTGCCCGATCTGGTCTTTGAAGACCTTATTGACAAGTTTTGGTAGGTGGCGCCGGCGTTCTTCAGCCCGAAGGGCATTACTCGGTAGCAGTAGAGGCCCTTGGGGGTCACGAAGGCAGTGTGCTCCTCATCTTCGGGTGCCATCTGGATCTGGTTGTACCCGACGAAGGCATCCATGAAGCTGAGCAGTCGAAATCCGGACGTCGCATCCACCAGCTGGTCGATCTTTGGAAGTGGAAAGCTGTCTTTTGGACAGGCCCGATTCAAGTCGGTGTAGTCAATACAAATCCTCCACTTCCTGTTAGCTTTCTTGACCACGACAACATTGGCGAGCCAATCAGGATATGTGGCTTCTCTGATGAAGCCCACCTCGAGCAGCTTGTCCACTTCTTCGTCGATGGCCTTTTGTCTTTCGGGAGCAAAAGACCTTTTCTTCTGCCTCACCGGCCTCATCGTCGGGTCGATGTTGAGTCGGTGCGTTATTGTCTCTGGGGGGATGTCCGACATATCTGCTACCGACCAAGCAAATATGTCGGCGTTGGCCTTCAGCAGCTCCGTCAACCGTTGTCGTTCTGGGTCGGGTAGTTGAGACCCGACCCATACCTTTCGATCGGGGTTTTTCACTATCGGGATCGACACGAGCTGTTCGGCCGGCGAGCCCCGTTCTTCCTCCTCCCGTTGGTCTAGTTTGTCGATCGTCAGGGAGCCCCTCAACTCATCGCTTTGAGCAGAGATCTGGAAGCATCTGCGAGCGAGCTGTTGGTCCCCGCACATCTCCCCGACTCCATTTTTGGTCGAAAACCGAACCAAGAGATGGTACGTCGAGACAATCGCCTTGAGGGCGTTTAGTCCGGGTCTTCCAAGTATGGCGTTATAGGCCGAGGGCACTTGGACAACCGCAAAAGTCAAATGAACCGTGCTTTATCGTGGTTCGGTGCCGACCGTTACGGGCAGGGTAATTTCACCTTCCGTCGTGACGGCGTCCCTGACGAAGCCTATCAAGGGCATAGGGACCCTCTTGAGTCGGTCGGTTGGTAGTCGCATCCGAGAGAAGGTCGAGTAAAATAAAACGTTCGTCGAACTTCCATTATCTACAAAAATTCTTTTTACATCGTAGTTCGCTATCGTTGCCGAGACAACAACAGCGTCATCGTGGGGAGTTTGGATGCCCCGAACATCTTCTTCTGTAAAGGTAATCACATCGTCCGGGCGCAGCTTTTTCGTCGGCTCCCCTCCAGCAGACGTCCCCGGGCCAAGTCGTTTTGAAATCATACTGATGACCCCGACCGTCGGCTGATTAGTCGTCGCTTCTTCAGTCGGCTGGGGTCATCGGTCGGCGACTGGTTGCGTCGGCGGGTTCTTTCAGAATTTACTGAGATACCCTCGACGGATGAGAGCTTCGATCTCATCCTTAAGCTGGATGCATTGCTCGGTATTGTGGCCGTGGCCCTGGTGGAATCGGCAGTACTTCCGTCGGTCGAGGCCTTTTGCCTTCAAAGGTAGATGCCATCGTAGGTACTCTTCCCCCTCGATCTTCATCAGAATCTGCGCACGGGGAGCAGAGAGAGGAGTGTAGGAGTCATACCTGGGGCGTGTCGGCCTTGGAGTCTGCCGTCGGGACGACTTCTGGTTTCGTTGCGGAGGTGAGACCCGATTATCGGTCGGGGGCCTGCTAGGTTCGACGGGGTCCCGACCCTTCCTTCGCTTTTCCTTCGGACCTTTGAACTCGGTCGAGCACCGGTCGGAGGCTCCTTCGTCCGCGCGCATGTACTTGTACGTGCGCTCCAATAATTCGGCATACGTCCGGGGGAGGGTCTTGTCCAGGGAGTAAGTGAACCGGGACGTCCTCAGCCCCCGTTTCATGGCCGAGATAGCCATGTCTTCGTTGAGGTCCCGGACCTCAAGCGTGGCCGCGTTGAATCGCGCCACGAAGTGTCGGAGCATCTCATTTTCTCCCTGTTTGAGGGAGAAAAGGCTGTCCGACATTCGCGGTGGCTTCCGGCTGGTACTGAAGTGAGCCACGAAAGAGTGCTCGAGCTACCCGAAGGAGTGGATACTTTCCGATCGAAGATCGGAGTACCAAGCCCTGACAGCTTTGCGGAGCGTGGCGGGGAAGCCGATGCAAAAGAGGGCATCGGTTGCCCCCTGAATTGTCATGAGAGCTTTGTAGCTCTTCAGGTGATCGATTGGGTCGGTGGAGCCGTCGTAGGGCTCCACGTGCGGCATCTTGAACCGACTGGGGATCAGCTTGTCGAGAATGAGTCGGGAGAGAGGTTGGGCGGTCTGGAAGTCGACATCGTTTGAAGACTTCTGCCCGTCCACCTGCAACTGTGCAAGCCGACGGTCGATTTTCTCGAACCTGCGTTCGTAGTCGTCCGTCCGTCGGTGCTGGGAGACCCCAGGAGTGGAGTCTTCGAAAGATTCCGAGAGGGAGGCGGACGGCGTTCGCGGTCGCTTCTCCTTTTTCGCTCGTTCCAGCTGGGAGGGAGAAAGCTGTTGGGACCGATGGGCATCGCACCGCGGCCGCTCCTCCTCCTCTTTGTGGGAGCGCTGTGGCGGGCGCTCTCACAGAGGCGACGGAGATCGATGCGGGCATCGGCGGCTGCTCCTGGAGGGCATCGAATGCGCCGTCGGTTGCCCGACCGGTGATGGTGGCAGCTGGACCAGCTGTTGCTGGAGGCTTTTGATCGCATCCGTCAGCACGGTCATCTGCCGTACGATCACCGCGATCTGCACCTCCGTGGTCACCGTGGGATGCAGAGAGCTGGGTTCCGCCGCGGAAGGTGGAGGAGAGGCCTCTTCCCGATGGGAAGAGCGCCTCGCCGATCCGGTGACCCTCGATCGCTGAGCCCTTATCTTTGTCATCCAAATTCTGTGGGGGTTTACAGTTCCTGGTGCTCTCAATGAAGTACCAACTCGTCACTATGAGCGTCGCTTCACTCCCCCCCTTCCTGGCGCGCCAATCTGTTGCGGCCAATCCCCTCGTCGCCTGATCGCCAGGAACGAGCGCCTGCAAAAGAAAGTCCGCACTGACCGGAGATGGCTCCAGCGGAGACCCTCCGACGGTCAAGTCAGAGAGGAGACTAGGCAACAGTGAGAAGAAAGCAAAGAGCTCAACGAGAGAGAGGGGTAGAGAGAGAGAGGGAGCAAACCCAAGAGTTTTTCGAAGGAGCCCCTAGCACTGTTGCCTTCCCCGATATATATAGTGGAGCGTGATATGGCGCCGTCATTAATGGCGCGGACAATTGAAGAATTGTCAACTCACTGTAGACTGTCAGAGTCACCGTGAAAGTGTCACATCGTCGTGGGGCTGTCAAATCACTAGGGTTGACAATGTCCTAGGCGGGATAATGCCCTTAGGCAGCAGTGCCGCATGCTGCTGTCAGGACTGACAGCCTCTGGCAGTAGTATGACGATCGGAGGAGTCGACCGACCTTAGGTCGGTGGCCAGCTGAGTGGCGTCAGATGGAGATTCGAACCCCTCCATCGGTCAGTCGGGCACGTCGCGGGAGTCGGCCATCGGACCCCCTGGTGCAGTCGGTCGGGAGAGCGGAAAAGATCTGTCCGACCGATATATCTTCGGTCGGTAGAGAGCCGTCGATCGACCGGTAATGGCACCCGGCGATCGGTCGGTCGGTCGGTCGGGTAGGCCCGATTATAAGTCGGCATGAGCGGAGTCGGTCGGTATTCCCCAACAAGGCGCATTTGCAAATGCTCCTGAAGTTCTCAACAATTACCACACCACCCACCCAAAATTTGAAAATGCCATTGGCTACGTGAACTCTTCGGTAAACCATGTTTTGCCATCCTTTCTTAATCGCATGGTTAGAATTTATTTAAATAAAAAATGACGTAAATGCCCTTTGGAGCACTGTAGCAAACGCCTGTCCTTATTCTTTATATCATTCCTCCCTCCCTTCGTAACTCTTAAAACTCTTCCCTCCATGTACATTCCATTCTTTGTTCAATAAATTGGGGGAAAGTATCTCAATTCCTCCATTACCTCTCCCAAGAAAAAAAAAAAAAGAGCATCATATAGAATCCGTTTTGTCTAAGCATGCTATTTTCACTAATTATATTTTCTTATAAGCTTTGGCACTTTTTCTAGCTAATCTGGAAGGAGGAAAAGGAATTAGAATTTTGGTTGGGAAGAACCCGCGAAGGCCTGAATGTTTTCTTACCAGTTTTTGGCATTTTTCTGGAGAGTGAATTGCTAAGCTTCCAAAAGAAAGTAGCTAGATTCCTAGTTATTGGCACCTCTGTTTCTGATTCTAGGTAGATGCTGAATAAAGGGTCCAAGAGGTGAAGTCCAGAGAGAAGTGAAGGGTGGATCAGCTCTTTGGGTCTTCTGTATATATGATTTGAGAACTTGAGCTTCCCTTCTCTTTGGGAATTACTGTTTGTTATAGGAAGGATTTCCGCTGAAACTCATTCTTTTAGGCTATCACGCCCCTGACATGATTACAGGTGTCAAGAACTTGACAAACGGCTATATATGCCAAAGGGCTCAGCTCCAAGAGATATGCAAGGCCTTAAACCTGTATCATGTGAGTCCAACAAAAAACCATAAAGATTCATTTCATTTTACTTGCTCTCCAAAATAATACGCATACAGGAGTAAATCCTAAACATAGGAGAAAATCGTAAGGATAATATTAAAAGATAAATCTCAAGAGTCAAATTACAACTCCACAATTATGAAACATTCTCTGGACAAGAAACTCACAAAACAACCAATTCTCCAATAACGCCAGTGGATCAAACGTCTAATAAAATTTAACTTTTCTATTACCTAACTAAAAGTTAAGGAAATGGTCAATCTAAGTGCCTCTACACACACTCTGTGACTCCAGCATTTCGAGCTAGCTGCTCAATATCTGAAAGATAACAAAGCTAAAGCCTAATAAGATACTATTACCACCTTTAGCTGGATTACATAGGAATAATAAAATAATACATGAAAAGATAGATTCAAAAAATCCATCAAATATAACTTTTGAAGTAGTTATGCAATCATAATCTAGTTTTGGGAATAGACAATAAGTTATGAGGTTTAATAAATATCTATTTTTAATATATGCAGCATGACATGAAGGTAACAAATAATTGTTGAGTAGAACTATGTTTTTCTTCCAAAAACATGATTACACAAAATATGAACTTTTCCTCCTGGTCTTTGCAACTATGGCAAACATTAATCATGGCAAGCCCAAAAATCATATTCAGTTGTATGGTATAGGCCCAATTGAATTATGCATGGTTAACGATCAATCCTTTCGTTAGCATTGATTCATACATTTCCAATGATCAACCTACTAGCTAGGCTTGAATAATATTACTAACAATCAATTCCACTAGCTAAGCCCAAATGGTCAATTAGCCATGATTAAGGGTTGCAATCGGGTTGGATTGGATAAGATACAGATCAGGTCGGATACATGATAGATCAAAAATCTCTCAATCTGAACCTAACCTATTTATTAAATTGGTTAAAAATTTGGATCCAATCTCGATCATTTTATCAAACAGGTAATTTTAGTTTGATCTACAATGAGTTGATACAAATTAAATGGTCTAAACTATTAAGCATTGCCACCCCCTAGCCATGATCAGGCCCATAGGCTAGGCCTAAATACTAGGAATCCAAAAATTATGTTTTCCAACACTAATACCATTCACATTTTATAAACTTTCAAGTCATAAACAAATCATTAAATTACATAAGCATACAAAATTTCAAAAAGCGCTTTTTTTTTTTAAAAAAAATGATGATATAGATTTTCAAAAAGTACAAATATATATTTTTCCCAACCTCATTTTCAACAAGCAATCATAGAAAATATCAATATTTTAATAAAAATAACTGTGTCTCACAGTATCAATTTTTATAAAAAATACATATATTCAATTTTTAAAATTTCTAGTGATATGAATTAAGATGGTAGTAGGTAAATTCTTCGAATATGATACAAGAAAACATTCTGTTGTGATCCTAGCAACACAGCATAATATTTATTTAGAGCCATAATGCAACCTAAATTGTTGCATTAGTCTTAACATGGACTTCCCCTACCAACAAACATATACCATACATTAATTTCAAACATATGCTAATATCTTCTATGGTTTTTAAGATCTAACAGATGTCTACCCCTAGACCTGAAACTAGTAGAACAATCACCAATTGGTAGTTTAAGTAAAGGGAAATTGTTATATAGCAATACTGGGCTGAAATTAGAATTTCATAATGCCTTTGGATGCAACAACTTTGCATGAATTTAATATCATTGGGTTTCTCACAAAGAAAGGATTCTATCCAGGTTTACTTTATCAAAAAGAATTGATCATAAAGTATATAATGCCCTAATCCTATATGCATGCATACTAGCTTACTAGTAGATGAAATAAAAATATTAATAGACTCGTACCTTGGAAACTAATTTCAGATGATTCAAGCCCTTAATCCTTTGCTTCTTTTAGAAGAAATAACATATCCTCTTGCTTTATAAAAGAAAAGAGAAGGTTAGAGGGTATGCATAAAGAAAGAAAAAAATATGAGATAACAAAGAGAATAAAAGAGAAAAACAAAGAGGGACAGACACTGTAGTGAAAGAGACGAGGACCTATTTGAGAGAGGATGGGAGAGAGTGCAATGAGAGAGAGGAAGAGAGGGCATAGCATAAGCTAGGGAGAAGGTGAGGGAGAGAGAGCAAGAGAGAGTATGTATAGTGCAAAGAAAGAGATAAGAGTGGGGCATGACAATAATGAGAGAAGGGAATTGGGGGTCCTGGGGTTACGGGTAGGTTAGCTTAGGTTTGGATTTGATTATAGAGAAAAGATGGAGAGAGATGCAAGAATAGGTGAGGGCAGAGGTAAAGAAAATGTTAGGAGATGATGATTATATAAGGAAAGAAATTGAGGGAGTGTGATTCCAAACTCTAGGTCTCAACTTCAAGTCAGCCATGCTCATTTTTTATGGTAAGTGATAGATAGTTTATTTCTAATTGAGGCATTAGGGAGAGAAGCAAAAAGCAGAATAGCTTAGTTGCAACTAGAGAAGGAAATGATGTTTCCAACCATCCTATCCTGGAGTCTAAAATTAATTGCCAAGCATAAGATTCCTAGCTAAGATAAGGCTTAAACTTCTTGATGATATCTAAATTCAATATGATCATATATACTTCTTGAATTACATTATCGCAACACTTTCAATATTACAAAGCAATAGCATTGCACCTTCCAAGCTTGAGAGAACAACATAATATCTATGTTGCATGCCATTATATCACTAATGAACTATTGAAGCTTCTGTAATACCTGGCCCATTTGGGCCTTGGCCCAGACCCAAAATCTGAGAAGCCCAAATCCCACAAAAAAAAAAAATTGAAGAAGACTCCCTACAGGAGTCTTCTTCCTCCCGACCGGCTCCAAATCGGAGTCAGAAAACCCCCGGGGAGGAGTCAAACTCCTTCCCCTTCAGCTCTATTTAAGGAGGAGATCTCTCCCCTCCCTCTCCCATCAAGAAATCGGGAGCCAATGGTAAGGATCGTTGGAATTTTGCTCGCGGAAGCCATCACTGTGCTCGCCCCTAATTCTCGCTGGAAATATCATCGAAGCTCGAGATAAGCCCTTCTCCTCCTTCCTCTTTTTCTTCCTCTCCTTTCCACGGTACTGTGCACCCTCACCAGCCATCGGGCTCATTGAAAAATCCACGAAAAGATTGAGATTCTATACTGTCCTATTCGGGTGAGCTCTTTTCTCCTCTTTTCTGACCATCGGTGCTGTCGTCTGTGGCGTCTCACTCCTAAGATAGGATCCTCATCTCTCTATCTCTCTTTTCTGAAGGTCTTGGCCACTGGTGACCGGTGAATGATCGAAAAATAAAAAGAAAAGGGGCGGATCCCCTATTTTTCAAATTCTTTAAATCTCCGTCGGTCGAACCTCGTCGCCGGCCATCCTTGGCTCCACCGCTGCCTCCACCTGCTGACGGACATCTGGCCACGCTGCCGCCCCTCGTAGGAGTTGAGCCATCGAGCCCCTCCTCGATCCGTCCTCTATTCGGTCGGGAAGAGAAAGAAGAAGAAGAAAAGAAAAGGAAAAAGAAAAAGAAAAAGAAGAAAAAGAAAAACAAGAAGAGAAAAAGAAAAAAAGAAAAAAAAGAAAAAAATTTCTCTCTCCTCTCTCTTCCTCTTTTCTTCTCTCCTTTCTCTACCTTCTCTCTCTAGATTCTCTCTTTATTTTCTTTCTCAAAACCTTTTCTCTCTCTTTATGGATTTTATCTCTCTAGGGTATGTCTATTCTCTCTCTTTCTCTCTCTAATTGCATCACGGATCCTAGGATAAATTTGAGATGAAAATAAGATGATCTGAAATTGCTTCGAAATTCGTACAATAGGTTGGATCCCAGTTTGATCCTTATTCAAAATTTATAGCATCTGATTATAGTTAATTCAAATTGAGTCATCCTGATATGACATCTGATGATCTTGATCATGATTGCTTCATCTGAAGGATATGAAGATTCTCTCTCTATTTTTTCTCTCTATTTTCTCTCTCTAAAATTTTTTTCTCTAAAATTTTCTCTCTTCATGAATTTTCTCTCTCTAGAAGTCTTGTGGACCAATGGAGGGTCCAGATATTTAGACAAATCTCAATTTGGTTAATTCTAGGAGAGATCCTGGATTTATGTTATTAGGATTCTGTAATTTCTCCATATATGATTTTTATGTTTGATCATGGTTATGTAGAGATGCGACTATTTGCATAAGATGTCGAGCGGAATATCTTATTTTTGAAATTTATAAATCAAAGAGTTCATTAATTGCTGTGCTTGGATCAATCACAGTGGAGGTAAGAATCCCTGTACATGATCACTATTATATATGCTATTTTACCGTTGGTCTTACATCATTGATTTTGCATCATTGGATTTGAGATTGATGAATTTGCTATATTCGAGACACCGTTATTTGCTTATATGATTTTTAAGCATGAGTATATTATATCAATATATATGTATCAATGATTGCTGGTATGATTATATAAATATGACATATCTAATTTGATCATAGTGTAAATCAGAATTGATTTGGTGAAATCAACATATAATGATTAAATAAAAAAGAGATATGATTTGGACTAGCCTTGTCATATGAAATAGTCCGTCAGAAGCTTATGCCTAGGACAGTCCGTCAGGAGCTTATACCTGGGACAGCCCCACTGGCTTATACGTGGATCAGTCGCCCAGAAGCTCATGCCTGGGACAATCCGTCAAAAGCTTATGCCTGGGACAGCCTCCCATGGATTTTCGTACGTGGGACAGCCAGCCAAAAGCTCATTCTGAGACAGCCTTGAAAGACTTTTGAGTGAAAATTTGTTCGGATAGTGACTGAAGTATAGATTTGGTTAGTCCCGAATTAGAAAGAAAAGATTAAAAATCATGTGATTATGAAAAGAGAAATAAAAGATAAGACATGAAATAATTGTTGAACAAAAGTGTTTCACTCATTGACATATGATGATGCATCTCTTTTGACAAGACAGATAATTTATAGATGTTTGTATTATTCCAGATATTGAACATGAGATTTTATGTTTTATTGTTTATTCTTATTTTCAGATTATATTATTATATCAGTATGATATGAAAATTTTTACTGGGCTATAAAGCTTACACTCCTTCATTTTTCTTTTTCTTCTCAGAGTTACAGAATGCTCATAGTTGGCTATGATTTGGATTTGCAGATGAGTAGATGCATAAATAGAGTGTTATAATACCTGATCAGAGGATTGAAAAAAATTTATTTGTAATTATATAAGTTTTATTAATTATTATTGGAATCAGATATTATAGATGTTGAGATTGTAATGAATTACTTTTAGCCTTGCATATTCTTTAGGACTTGTTCTAACGAGTATGCGGCCATCACATATCCGATCCGGATATTGAGTTCAAGACGTGACAGCCTCAATATTAAATATTTATACTATTTTTTTTTTATTTTTGTTTTAAAGGAAGTCAGCCTCCAGCAGGCTGCCTATCCTCTCATTCTCACATCCCATTAACGAAATAATGGTATTACACATTAAATTTACAAATCCTCCATCAACAACCCATTTTTCTTAAAGGGGGTTTAAACCAACTTAAATACTTTCACAGGAGCTATCATAGTTCCAAGCATGAATAGTCAAGAAACAAGCTAGGAAAATATCTAAATATAGAACAATTTTACTAAGCAGCTGCCTATGATGGATGTGGAAATCTTCCGAACTCCTTGATTATTAATCTCTCTCCTCAAGTTGCTCATCGTTACCTAGAAAATAAAAAAAAAAAAAGATAAAAGTAAAAAAAAACTCTAAGAGAGCAAAAAGCAAGAAGCAACCCTATCACAACCCATTGTTTAGCAAACAGGGTAGATCTCCAGACCTCAATTTACTAGTCCTAGTGAAGGATAACTGCTCAAGCATGATGACCTCTATTATCGATGGGGATCACTTAAAAGTGTAAAGCAAAAGTTTACCACATAGGGCACATGAGAATTGCTGATTTAAAAGAATGCACTCCATCAGTAATTATGATCCATCAACCAGTAAAGTGTCCAATATTAGAATTACCATATTAAATTCTTTTTACATATGTGTAGATTGATTATACTATTTTCACTTAACTAGAGTGCTTCAATTTTTCTGTCTTAAGTGATGTTTAGGTACGGAGAAACAAAAGGAAAGCATTTAGTAAAGAAGAGATAATATTTATTGCGGTGAACTCATAGCTCCATGTAAAGGGACCAAGTATGATGACAAAACAGTAACTCTAAAAATGTTTTAAGTTACTTTGTGGAGGCAAATGAGAAGATGTTTCCATGACTAATATATTGTTTTTCAATAGAGGTACTTCCTTGGACTTTTCTCTTTATGGAAGTATAAGAATATGAAAATCTCAGCGACGTGCAAATTCACATGGCTTGACTTGCATAGAATAACAAAAGCTGAAGGATATTACCACCATTTAACAAGCACTTGGCTCTCTGTATTTCACACAAATAAAGTTAGCATGCACTGATCATTTCAACACTAAATGCCAGCACTCTTTATACACTCTGAAACTGTAAGATCTTTTCGGCTTTTATAGCAACTATTGGATCATGGATCTAATGATTGTCAGGCGGAAGTCCAAAAATCGGATATAACAGATTATTGTTAACCAAAGACCGATAAACATTCTGCTGTGTTAGTCACTCAGGTTTTCTTAGATGAGAACACACCATGTGCAGTGCTGATGGGGCCAACGGAGTCCAGCAAGCGATACTAGAATAGGTATGGACACCGCCCCCCCCCACCCCCCCCCCCCCCCCCCCCTTTTTTTTTTTTTTTTTGAGGATCCACATAAGAGGAAGCAACAGCTTGTTACGATCACCATCGATTTGTGTTTTCTGATTTCTATGTAACTAGATATTTACATTTTCATTTTTGCTCGATGTACTTGCTTCTTTT
The DNA here is from genome assembly GCF_000442705.2 of Elaeis guineensis. Taxonomy (NCBI): domain Eukaryota; kingdom Viridiplantae; phylum Streptophyta; class Magnoliopsida; order Arecales; family Arecaceae; genus Elaeis; species Elaeis guineensis. The sequence continues at coordinate 47,142,971 of NC_026006.2, read as the reverse complement.
GAGAGCGCAAGAACTAAAATCAACAGGGTATATTTATCAAAGAGACAAATACCTATAGAATAATGGAAAGTGGAGGTGGACAATTCAGAGACAATCAGATGAGGTGCCACTCAGGAGTTTGGGTTTGATATTAGAATAAATGTAAAAAAATATATAATAGGCATTTATAATTTTGAAAGAAGATAAAAATCTATCATGTCTAGTTTAAACTGCAAGATTAAAACCTAAGCTTTCTTCTGACAAATCGATATCATTTAACAATGTGAAGCATCCTGGTGATGTATGGCCGTACTCCAAGAAACCCTTGCCCTTGCAACTTAACAAAAAAAACTTTCCTATATAACAAAAAAGAAATATCCATTATAGAGACTTTCCCAAAAGATTGCGTATAAATATACGCAAACATAAATATATTAGAAAGTGTCGACCTTCATATGAAAGGTTGACCAAGCAAAAATTTTTGTTGCCCCTGATCACTCAAGCTCACTCAATTCATGTGCAGTGACCTGCCTAACAACATCCTCCAGGTACATTTTAAATTATAAACCATTACTATCAAACAGTACGCATTATCTTATTAAAGAAAGATAAGTCACCAACAATTCTGCTGCTATGATCGGTTAAGTTTTTGTGACAGCAAAACCAAGCAAATCAGCCTGGGGGGAGGGGGAGAAAAGATGTATTAGATATTGGATCGAACACATTCTGGCCTTGTATGCAACTATGCATTATGACTTTGATTTTTCAATCCAAACCTGATATAAATAGTTACAGCTTAAATAGGTCCACATAAGTCTTCAGACTAGTTTAAGAAAGAATTGGACAACACTTACTCCACTGGCAAGTTGTACGGAATGTACTAAGGTTATAGAAAAGGTTCATCGTATCAGTGCATACAACCCGATAACAGGAGTATCATACCTACAAGTATCGAACTGAAACTCAATATCAGAAGCATACCAAGTATCAATTCACCAAACTGACTCTTGTTCTGAATGTATGGATATTGTATCAGCATGGTACTGATAGGAGGTCCATTACTGAGATTGCGAACCTTACTTCTAACACCAACAATAAATAAGACCTAAAACCATTGTCCATAAGAATCTATATGAATTATATTCTCCCAAACAGTTTGCAAATGAATCTTAGTACAAACCAATACCCATAGGCATAAAACATTGTCAAGATTATACTATAAGCACTCCATCTAAATCTATCTCAGTCACCGATGCCGGTGCCTCAACCTCCTCTTAGTAACTCCCTTCCAAAGACACATGTAAACAAGAAGTCTTGATGCAACCATACAAATCATGAATTTTCAAATCCTGTTTCACCACCTTTTGTTCCTAGCATCAAGCAAGTACTTTGATGATGATTACCTCCAGTTTCTATATTACTTCACTCAAATTCAAGTATGATTGCTCGGTTTAATTTTCAAATATCATTACATTTTCTAAAATGAATCTAAGCATAAATTTGCCAAGACCAACTAGTTAGGAAGAGATCAGATGGTTATGGTTATGCTATCTCTGCCTAAATTTCCACTTGCAATGGGCAACTAGAAAATGACCTTGTATGAGATGAATTAGATATTAGATCAAACACATTCTGCCCTTATATGCAACTACTATGCATTATGACTTTCATTTCTCGATGCAAACCTGATATGAACAATTATAGCTTAGATAGGCCCACATAACTCTTCTAACTAATTTAAGCAAGAAAAGGCCAATCTGAGTCCACTTACAAGTTGCAACCATATACCTTACCATAGATCTACAGTTATTACCAAGATTTGTTATATCGGTGCATATAGTCCTACATAAGAGGTACTATATAGTACAAGTATCAAATCGAGACTCGATATTGAGGGCATACTAAGTATCAGTATGCCGAACCAACCCTTGTTCCAAGCATACCAAAATCATGTCATAAATTGTTGATACTGAACCTCATATATGGTCATGGTATCTCATAAATTTCCACTTGCAACGGGCAGCTATAAAATGACCTCATGCAGACCAACTTTACACACAAATTGTCATCACAAAGTTATTTTAAGTCATTCGTTTTCTAACCCTTCTAAAGCAACTGACAAAGAAAAATGCTTTCTCATGTCTTATATGGAAATATAAAAAGGTTAAGGAGGTTATACATAATGTTTGGCTTTCTTGAAAAATAATACCCAGAAATTAAGGGCCTTACCTTGACCCACATGTGGTTCCCCGTACAACTTACTCACTCAACAGTCAACCAATAGTAGCTTCCTCTAAGGATCTCCCTTTGGGCATGTTTGTTCCTTCTTCACCAGCGTGTCTTTCGAATAGAATCTAGCCAATGAACAAAAAAAGGGAGGAGGGGAAGTTTGGTTAAAATTTGTTAGCTTTCATCTAACCCCTCTTCTCCAAGCCATCCTTCTCCTCTTCTTTCTCTCTCTCTCTCTCGAAAAGAACAACGGCAGACTTCACTAGAAAGAGTTTAGAAACCTTTATCATGGATTGATGCTATCAAGCACCATTAACTACCATGGCAAGAGTATATTCATGTAATTCATGGGAGCAAGTATAATGCTCAAAAGGTTTGAGTGACTAATTAAATAACACATCAATGTCATTCAAGATTCTAAAGTATGAAGTATTTATTCTTCACTCCACAACCACAAGAAATTTTCATTTTCCAGAATATTAGGCCAAAATAACAGTTTCACCATCAAAATTTATCAAAAATCTAAATGACCACATTTTTAAATATATTTCATAGGATTTATATTTTATATGTATGTATTATGCAAAACAAAATTTATGTATATGTATAGTCGTTTCCCTGAATCTAATGTTTTTAAAGACTATTATGTCAGATTCTTACGACACTTGAACATTTAACACTACTCAAGGCCAATGTCTTGATAACATTGGCACTAAATTAAGTTTGATATGAATGGGATGGGCCATTTAATCATGTTTAAGACTAGATGCCCACTTCCCCAATAATGAATGGATCTGTTCAGCAATTGACTTTGATGATAATTAAATTCTAATTTAATGCCTAAAACTGACACTTCACCTGCATTTTCTCCGACAGCAAAACTGGCCAGAAAAATTTGGCCATGCAAATCAAACATCTGTGCAAAAGTCTTGGTCAAGGACCTCACCAAACTACACTTTGTAGCTTGTACACTTCAAAGACTTCAAAACAACATGCTAGTACCAAATATTTATTTCATGGCCCTATCAAATATTTTTCAAAGTATAATAAGATGGCCATAGCCTAATCAATTAAGGTCTTTCAGGTTAAATACATATAAATGTTTCAATGTGATGGCTTGTCTCAATAGGCAAACCTTTGGTACTATACTTGCTTCGATATTATGGCGGCACTCCCAATCCTCCTCTTAGACAATACTAAGCATACTAAATGCTCCTATGACTAGCTTTTGATACCATATATTTTTCTAAATTACCTTTAGGTTAGCTAAATTAAGGACTCCTTCAATCTTGGTGCTTTTTAGATGTAAATGTCATTTAATGTTGTCAAAGGGATGGTAATGAATCAGTTTTCAGTTATGATTTTAGGTAGTAAATCAGTACTATTTTGAACGAGTTATAGGCTATATATCTTGCCTCCTCTTATCATTTAAGATGAACCCATGCCCAATTCCACGCCCAAGTCCTATCGTTCCAATTTGTAGATGTACAGTTCAATTATTTATCCTCATTCAAAGGGCAAATTACTTTCCCCTGCCTATGTTAAATCATTGGTTCTATTGAAAACTACTTAGCTTGTTGGATTAAAAGACTCTTAGATCACTGTTTCAATTATTTATTCTTTTTCTTTGGAAAGAGCTTGAATAAACAATCTTTATGTTATTCAGCACCCTCATGAAGAAAGTATTTTAAATGCTACTTTTAGAGCATAATCCAGCACAAAGTCATTTTGTTTTTAACATCAGTTGGTACTGTTTTGTATCAGTGTGCTCTGGCACATAACAATGTGCAGTTCATATCAGTGCATTTGACACCTAGCCTATCTCTAAGCATTGTTTCCTCATTTAAGTTTTACTAACAAAGGTTTTCATTTAGAGTCATAGTAAACTCATCAAAAAGAACCAGCACATAGGAAAAGATACGAGCATGATGTGACAATGTTAGAGCATGCCTTATTATCAACGCAAGGCCTATGTTACATGGACTTGTATGCACATGTTGACTGCAGGTGAGTGTCTTCATGGTGGATCCTTCCTGTAATATCCCAGGCCCCAGCCACCAGAAGATATAAAATAAAGATTTAGCATGAATCTTAAAGCACTAAAAAAAAGAAAAAAAGAAAGGATGAGAGAATTCTTCTCTATAAGAAGTCTTCTTATAGACTCCTTCGGAAGTCTTCTTCTCCGATGGAATTGGAGTTGGAGCCGAACCCTAGGGCTCCTCTATAAGAGAAGACCCTCTTCCCATCCATGAGCAATCATCCACCATCCACATCCCTCCATCTCTCATTATCTTTCTCCCTCTATCTTGCTTTTTATTTTCGGGTGGCCTCACCATGTTCGTTGAAGAATCACCGCAAAAGTCTACCAGAGACAAGGTAAGATTTCTCGAATTATTTTCCTCCCAATCTCTCTTAGCTCCTAAGCTCTGATTTCAATCAATTATTGCTGGAAATTTCTTGAAAAATTTGAATCTCGTTATGCTCCCTTTTTGCCGTTCATGGTGCCTTGATCTCCGGTGCCGTTCGATGCCATTGATCACTAGACTGGGGACCCTCGGCTGCATCTCCATGGGCTGCATCCTCAGCCACCATCTTCCTGATGCAAGGACCACCAATTTTGGAGAAAAAAGGGATTCCAAAGATCCCCCTATTTCTGCTTTGAATTGTGCCTGTTTTCTTTATTTTTATAGTGGCAGTTATTGCCGTCGATTGCTGATTGTGGCCCCCTACTTGTGCCACCATCCATAGCGGGCTAGCCACTGGTCTGGCCCGCAGCTACCATCGAGCTATAATCCCTCCTTTGTTTCGAAAATAGAAGGGAAAGCAAACCCTTGTTTCACCCCCAAAATGTGAGGAAGAAGAAGAGAAAAAGACAGAAAAAGGAAAAAAAAAAAAAGAAAGAAAAAAAAGGGATTTTCTCTCTCTCCCTCTCTCCTCTTTCTTTCTCTCTCTAATTTCTCTCCCCACTTTCTATCTCTAGTTTCTGTCTCTAAAAAATTTCTCTCTAGATTATTTCTCGCTCCTAGGGTTTTCTAGATCTTTGAGAAGGGTGATGATGCATTTGAACAATCTTAACAAAAAGATTTTGATCTATAATCGTCGGATAGTGTACCGACACCCACTTTAGCCATACTACATACCACTAGATTTGATCATCCATGATTTTTATTGAATCATTAATTTTTATGGAATCATCTTTATATTAGTTTAATCATGATTTGATGAAACCATCTTGATCGGATGGACCGAGATATCGGATAGTGTCGCTTGATTAGCCATGTTTTATATTATTAATTTCTCTCTCCTTTGATATTCTCTCTCCACTTGATTTTGCAACCCAATAAAGAGTTTCTAGCCCTGTCATTTTGTATCCAAGTTGATTTAGTAGATAGACTCTGAACCACTTTGTCAATCGAACAACATATCTGTACCATTTGAGTCTTCATTGAATATCCTACAATATGATCTTTATTGATTGCTATTAAATTTTTGCATCTTTAATGATCTTGATTAAATAAAAATATTTGATCAAACTAATCTCTGATTATTAGACAGCATACCACCTTCATCATGACTCTTGTCGGGCACTATTAATTTGATCATCCTCGATCTTTGTTGAATCATCTATCCTAATTGGATCTTGATTGGATGAAATTAGATGATCGGACTAATCTGGATTGTTGGATACGGCTATCTGTTGTTTTCATCTATTTTAATTGTTCATATCTTTTCTAATTATTGGACTTGATCCTGTATAGGGTTATGAATGTCCGATAATAGGATACTGCGATACGATCTAAAAACCAAAGATTTTGGAAAGAAATTTTTAAAATTATGTGATTTTTTAGAATGTGTATGGAATAAGTAATGCTTTATTTTTTCTAGATTTATCAATAAATTATAAAATATTTTTTGACATTATGCATGAATTTGATGAATGATATTTTTTATTAAAAATATCTTATTTTGAAATGTTATAATAAGCATGATTAAAAGTATTGATCTTGTTATACATTACACTTGATTGTTTTTGATACCATATGATTATATGTATTCTTATCGAACTGGAATAAGAAACAAGATTTGTGCAAAGAATTTTGACTCAAGAATGACTTAAACTTTCAGCTTAACTATATGGAGGACCTCGCCAATGGGGGCTAATACATTAGCAATTGACTAGTTCTAAGAATTTATATTGCAAGTAGATATGCGATATGTCGCCAGCAGATTTACGACAAACTATTGGATGATCCGTAGTTCTTAAGAACTTGCTGCAAGATGACACATAGCTTGCTGTAAGATGACATGTGGCTTGCTGTAAGATGATATACAGTGTTATGACTTTACTACAAGATGATGCACATTATGCTATAAGATGATACGTGGCCCACCGCAAGATGATATGCGATGTTATAACCCTGCTACAGGAATAATGTAGTCATAGTTCATGATTGATAAGAATCTGATATTTTGAAAAAAGGTGGATTCTTGAAAGAAACTTGAATTTTGAAAAGGAATTGAATTTGGCATAAACTATATTTTGATAAGGCTACATAATAGAAATTGATTTCAAACTGATGAACTCTATACATTTATTTTTTATAAATGATTATTTACTTTATTATTTGATTTAATATATTTGAAATGATCATTGCTTGTTAGGCTATTTAGCTCATTACCTCCTATTTTACTACTTCTACATATCTTGAGAACTAAGATGACATGAAAATATTTACAGGAGAGTGATTAGAAGTAGAACTTCAATACTCTTATTTATATTGAAAACTTTACTAAAGTGGATGTAAGATCTTTTGAATATTATTGAATTTATTGAGACATTAAAGTTAGATTTTAGTTAGTTAAAATTGTATTTAATTTATTGGTTAATTATTCCACTATTGCTTTATGATAGGATGATGAGATGTCTTGCATGCTTGTAGAGAGAGTTCTTCATAAGTATGCGGTGGTTACCGTAACTTTAGGCTCATGATCTCTGATTAGATGCATGATATTGCTAGTATTTAAAATTTTCTATCTTACAGACATCCACAAGAGTTATACTGACAAACATGTTAAAGTCTCAAGTGTTGGTGCTTGAAGGAAAAACCAAAGGTTTTGGATAATATAGCATAAAGCTTTGCAAAGTATTTTAAATTAGAGTTTATGATTTTAAAGCATCCCCTGATGGTGCAAAATGTCAACATTATATGATGAATATTGACCAAATGGTGAACAAAAAACATCACTCTAAACATAAAGTGAGTGAATCCATGCATGTATGCATGAGTGAGAGATAGAGAGAGAGAGAGTGGGGTGGGGGGGGGGGAGCCCCGGGGGCGTGAGAGAGAGATGAACTAGAAACTATATGTTTGTTAAGACTATTAGGATCTATGGCCGCTTATTTTTTTCATCTCTTTGCTAAGTGGGTTAGAAGCCACTTAATTGCTTCCTTTTCAGCTATCAACCATGCTAATCTAGACATCTTCAGCCATATGATCATTGAACTACTATTAATTCACATGATGATATTTTCCATCTTCCATCAGCTGATTTAAATTTTGTAACTTGGGAAGATGGTGTCTACCTGAATGTCTTGGACAGACAACATGATCAAACAACAATAACGGAATCAATAAAACTTACCTTTGCTTGTAGGAAGATTGTGAAGTAGCATCAGCAATTCGGCATGATTGTTTGCTAAGACTTTGATGATCTCACATGGCTTATTTGGATTAGCAACAAACACCTAATTCAACATAAGATAAGCATATAAGAAACACATTTCATTGGTAGGTTAAGATCTTATGCATGACTGAGACTTTCATCAAAACATAATAAACTTTACTGACTAACTGGGAATTATTGTCTTCTTGGGCCTTAGCTTCATATGTTTTTGGTTGCGTAGAAGATTTTCAGTGCCTATGGAGTAATGGAACTATAGGCCACAATCACTGTAACACCTGGCCCATTTGGGACCTGGATCAAGCCCAAAAGCCCAAAGCCCATACCAAAAATAAATAAATAAAAAAATAGGAAATGGGAAGAGGACTCCCGATGGGAGTCTTTTTCTTCGATGAATCCTAATCGGAGAAGGGTTCTAGGATCCTTAAAACTCTAGGATCCTCTATAAATAAGACTCCCCTCTCCCTCAAGAACCTCCATCGATGATCTTCAAGCTTGATTCCTCCTCTTTTTTTCTTGGAAGCCGTGGCACCCTCTTCTTGTGTTCGTTGAAAATCGAAGGTCGAAGAGGCCACCGAAGTTCAGGTAAGGGTTCAATCTTTCTTCCTCTCTCTCTTTTCTTTTTTCTCATGATTTTAGACTCTTCGCTGGCCGTCGAGATCGTTAGAAATTCCATGAAACATAAAATTCCTGTTCGGTCGGAACCTTTTCCTCTCTTTTTCGACAACCAGTATCGCAGGTTGCGGCATCTCATCCCTAAGATCGGACCCTTATCTCTCTCTCTCTTCTCTTGACTGCTTGGCTACCGGGGACCGGCCAATGGCCGAAAATCATAAAGAATGGGGACGGATCCCCTATTTTTCGAGAAATAAAAAAAAAATTTTATCGATCGAACCTCGCTGTCGGCCGGCCTTGCTCTGTTGCCGTCAACCGGATGCCACCCACCTCATCAGAGCCTGGGTCACTGGGGGGGACCTCGTTGGTCTTCCCCTGTTTCGGCCCAAGAGAGGGCCGTGAGAAGAAGAAAGAAAAGAAAAAGAAAAGGAAAAGAAAAAAGAGAAAAAGAAAAAGAAAAGAAAAGAAAAAAATAAAAAAAAAGAGAGAAAATTTTTCTCTCTCCTCTCTCTCCTTTCTCTCTCTTTCCTCTCTCATCTCTCTACCTTCTCTCCTTATTTTTTCTCTCTAGATCTTTTTCTCTCTTTATAGATTTTGTCTCTCTAGGATCTTTCTCTCTCTGATTTCATCACGGATCCTAGGATAAAATTGAGATGAAAATATGATGACCTGAGATTGCTCTGAAATTCGTGCAGTAGATTAGATCCCGATCCGATCTTTATTCAAAATTGATAACATCAATCATGATTAATTCATATTAAGTCATCCTGATAGGACCTCTGATGATCTTGATCATAATTGCCTTGTCTGAAAGATACAAAGATTTTCTCTCTCTAAAACTTTTTCTTTCTAGAATTTTCTCTCTTTTGAAGTCTTGTGGACCAGTGGAAGGTCTAGATACTTAAACGAATCCTAATTTTAATTTTTCCTAGGAGAGGTCCTAGATTTGTATAATTAGGATCGATTATCAGTAATTTTTTCATATATAATTTTTATATCTGACCAGGATCATGAAGAGATATGATTGTCCACATAAGATATCAAATAGAATATCTTGTTAGAGAAATTCATAAATCAAAAAAGAATATTGATTTCTATACTTGGATCAGTCATCGATAAAGGTAAGAATCCCTGTACATGATCACCATTATATATATACTATTTTATCGTTGATCTTGCATCATTAGTTTTGCATCGTTGGATTTGAGATCGATGAATTTGCTATATTCGAGACACCATTATTTGCTTATATGATTTTGAGTATGAGTATGTTATGTCAATATATATGTATTAGAGATTGATGGCATGATTATATGATATGACATATCTAAATTGATCATAATGTAAGTCGGAATTGATTTGATGAAATCAACACATAATGATTAAATGAAAAAGAGAGATATGGTATGGACTAGCCTTGTCATGTGGAATAGCTCACCAGGAGCTTATGTCTGGGATAGCCTGTCAGGAGCTTATGCCTGGGACAGCCCCCACTGGCTTACAAGTGGATTAGCCGGCCAAGAGCTTATGCCTGGGACAGTCCGCCTGGAGCTTATGCCTGGGACAGCCTCTCACGGGCTTTCGTTCGTGGGCCAGCCAGCCAGGAGCTCATCTTGAGATAGCCTTGAAAGGCTTTTAAGTGAAAATTGATTCGGATGATGACTGAGGTATAGACTTGGTTAGTCCAGAGCTTGAAAGAAAATATTAAAAATCATGTGATTATGAAAAGAGAAATGAAAGATAAGACATAAAACAATTGATGAACAAAAATATTTCACCTATTAACATATGATGATAAATCTATTTTAACAAGATAGAAAATTTATGGATATTTACATTATTTCGGACATTGAACATCAAATTTTATATTTTATTGTTTATACTTATTTTCAGATTATATTATTATATCGGTGTGATATAAAAATTCTTACTGGGCTGTAAAGCTCGCACCCTTTCATTTTTTTCAGAGTTATAGGATGTTGATGATTGGCTATGGCTTAGATTTATGGATGAGCAGATGGATAGATAGAGTGTCATAGTATCTGATCAAAAGATTAAAAAAATTTAATTTATCATTATGTAAATTTTACTAGTTATTGTTGAAATTAAATATTATGGATGTTGAGATTGTAATGAAATATTTTTGTCCTTGTATATTCTTTAGGGCTTACTCTAAGGAGTGTGCGGCCATCACGTATCCAACTTGGGTGTTGGGTTCGGGGCATGACAGAACGGTATCAGAGTATAGGTTATGATCATGTGAGGTCTATGATATAAGTAATTAGGATATGATAGAATAATATCAGAGCTTAGGTTTAAGATCATTAAAGATTATGAAGTGATATCAAAACTTTATGTAAGATCAATAGGTTGTGACAAAGTGGTATCTGAGCTTAGAGCTTAAGTTACGTTCATTTGGAGACAATGATACAAGTGATTAGGATATGACAGAATAGTATTAGAGCTCAGATTTAAGGTCACTAAGGATTGTCACATAAGTGATATCAAAATTTTGAAATTATAATCAATAGAGTATGATAGATAATATCAGAGTTTAAGGTTATAATCATTAAGGATATAATAGAATGATATTAGAGTTTAGGTTATGATCACTAGAGAATATGACTTAAGTGGTATTGGAGCTTAAGGTTATAATTATTCAAAATTATAACTTTAGTGATATCTGAACTTAGACTATGATCATGAGGAACATGATAGACATAAAAGAAATAATTCAATATTTAGATTTCAAATCAATAGATACTATGATGAAATTTATGCATAAGTAGCATGTGATATCCATAATAAAATTGATGAGTTATATCTTGAATTTCAATTAGTAAGGTTGATCTAAGTATGAGAAGAGTTGATCTTGGAATGAAGTGAGAGGTATTGATATGTTATGTTGAGTATACTCGATGATTTTTAAATGTGAAACTTATATGGATGAAGGTCATGATAACTTTTCTGATTTCGATGTTAATTTTTTGAACATTATAAAATTTTGGACTTATCAAAAGAAAGTTAATTAGGATATGGTCTAAGAAGAAATTACATTATATTAGAGAGAAATATTTTTGAGCATTGAACCTATAAGAGGTCATATATGAAACTCAATTTTAGATGAAAAATATACTTGAATTTTATTATGAGAATATGAGATACACATCTTGATGAAATCTATGGTTATTCAAAATATCATATTTGGATGTGATTGTTTTGATCTTTTAAATTACATTGAATTTTGAGTCAAAAGTTTGCTTTTCTAAGTGGATCTAAGGAATTTTGATGATTTGAATAAGAAATTGGTTTTGTCAGAGTGTGATATATAGGTTATGATAAAATCTTTAATAATTCATATCATCATCTTTGGATTAGATTTCTTTTTTTTTTTACGATTATTGAAGATTGTGGACTGTAATTCAAATCAAAGTTTAGATTTCTGAGCTGATTTAAAATATATCGCTAGTATTAAATTTTGAATGACTTATACAAGGGATAAGATTTTGTATGAATTTATCTATTGATGCTAAGGGTTGTGATGAAGAGAGCTATACAAGAAATAATCAAGTTGATTCTACTTACAAGGATGTTGGCTTGAGTTCTTTTAGTTTGTCAAGTTAGAATTAATTCTTTTAAACAAAGAAGATTGATTTAGAAATTATCTAAATGATTGTAAGGTAAATCTAAGGTTAACTCTAATTAATTTCAGATATGTTGGATTTTTGAGAAGTAATGAAGCTTATATAATGATTTTAAATATAAGAAGTGGATCAAGATTTAATTTTAATGTGCTATGCCCAACAGATAGTAAAGACAAAGAAACTTAAAGTTTTGCTCTAAGTTTTATGAGAAATTTGAAGTTTGGATCTTTGATTGATCTAACATACAAAGATATTCTTATCTTTTGATAAACCTATATATAATTTGATAAATTAAGATCAGAGTGCACAGTAAAAGCATGATAAATTAAATTGATTAAAAAAATATTAATTTCATGATTCAAAAGATATTATGAAGGAATACATTAGTTGCAAATAAAGAAAAATTTTATTGATAATGAAAGTATGCTGTAGATTTTGACCTAATCTGATCATAGCCGAATAATTTTTGTCAGTAGGTTGCTTCATTGTAGATGATGTCAAGAAATCCTAAATTTCTCAAGTTTATTATTAATAGCTTGATAGTTCTATTATTAGTTCAAATTTAAAATGCTTTGACATAGATCTCATATTTTTTAAATTTAATATTATTACTCGAACTGATATAGAAGATTGAGGTTTTCTTAAGATGAAAGTCTATCTATTAAATTAATTGGAAAGTCCAGAGAAGAAAGAAATTGATGATTGTGAGGACCTTCCTTTATTTTTTCATCATAGGCAGTCTGAGATAATTATGAATTTTGAGTGGAATATATTGGAACAAATAACCGTGGTATGTCAATACAAGTCTAAAATATTACTGTTCTTCAAAAAAAAAAGAAGAGAGAACCAGTATGAAGAGAATGAGTTTGAGACCTCACATAATTTTATTATATCAAAATCTTATGAAATAAATATTATGTAAGGCAGACTATTAAAAGCTTGAGAATGACATAAAGAATGTATACTTTGAAATATGTATCTCAAACGATATAACTTAATTTCGAGGATGAAATTATTTGAAGGGGGAGAGAATGTAACACCCGACCCATTTGAGCCCTGGACCAAGCCTAAAAGCCCATACCAAAAAAAAATAAATAAATAAAATAGGAAATGGGAAGAAGACTCCCGATGGGAGTCTTCTTCTCCGATGAATCCCGATCGGAGAAGGATTCTAGGATCCGGGAGTCTTCTTCTCCGATGAATCCCGATCGGAGAAGGGTTCTAAGATCCTTAAAACTCTAGAGCCCTCTATAAATAAGACTCCCCTCTCCCTCAAGAACCTCCATCGATGATTTTCAAGCTTGATTCCTCCTCTTTTTCTCTTGGAAGCCGCGGCACCCTCTTCTTGTGTTTGGCAGAAATCGAAGGTCGAAGAGGCCACCGGAGTTCAGGTAAGGGTTCAATCTTTCTTCCTCTCCCTCTTTTCTTTCTTCTTATGGTTTTAGACTCCTCGTTGGCCATCGAGATCGTCAAAAATTCCATGAAACATGAAATCCTTGTTCGGCTGGAACCTTTTTCTCTCTTTTTCGGCTATCGGCGCCGTCGGTTGCGGCATCTCATCCCCGAGATCGGACCCTCATCTCTCTCTCTCTTCTCTTGAGTGCTTGGCTACCGACGACCGGCCAATGATCGAAAATCATGAAGAAAGGGGACGGATCCCCTATTTTTTGAGAAATAAAAAAAAACTTTGCCGATTGAACCTCGCTGTCGGCCGGCCTTGCTCTGTTACCGTCGACTGGACGTCACCCACCTCATTGGAGCTCGGGTCACTAGGGGGGACCTCATCGGTCTTCCCCTGTTTCGGCCCAAGAGAGGGCCGTGGGAAGAAGGAAAAGAAAAAGGAAAAGAAAAGGAAAAACAGAAAAAAAAAGAAAAAAAAAAGAAGAAAAGAGAGAAATTTTTTCTCTATCCTCTCTCTCATTTCTCCCTCTTTCCTCTCTCTTCTCTCTACCTTCTCTCTCCATTTTCTCTCTTTAGATTCTCTCCCTATTTTCTCTCTCTAGATCTTTTTCTCTCTTTATGAATTTTATCTCTCTAGGATCTTTCTCTCTCTCTGATTTCATCACAGACCCTAGGATAAAATTGAGGTGAAAATATGATAACCTGAGATTGCTCTGAAATTCGTGCAGTAGATTAGATCCCGATCCAATCTTTATTCAAAATTGATAATATCAATCATAATTAATTCATATTAAGTCATCCTGATAGGACCTCTGATGATTTCGATCATGATTGCCTCGTTTGAAGGATACAAAGATTTTCTCTCTCTACTTTTTCTCTCTAAAACTTTCTCTTTCTAGAATTTTCTCTCTCTTGAAGTCTTGTGGACCAATGGAAGGTCTAAATACTTACACGAATTCTAATTTTGGTTAATCCTAAGAGAGGTCCTAGATTTATATAATTAGAATCGATTATCGGTAATTTTTTTGTATATAATTTTTATATCTGACCAGGATCATGAAGAGATATGAATGTCTGCATAAGATGTCAAATGGAATATCTTGTTAGAAAAATTTATAAATAAAAAAAAATATTGATTTTTATACTTGGATCAGTCATCGATAAAGGTAAGAATTTCTGTACATGATCACTATTATATATATGCTATTTTATCATTGATCTTGCAAGGTTGATTTCGAGAAGGCTTTCGATTCAATCTCATGGAAATTTTTGTTGGACCTATTGGTTCATTGTGGGTCCAGTCTGAGGTGGATTTCTTGAGTTAGAATCATTCTCCATGACCCTAAGTCTACTGTTGTTATCAATGGCCAACAAGGCAGATGGTTCACGCGCAAGAAGGGGCTCAAACAAGGGAATCCTATTTCTTCTCTTCTCTTTATTTTGGTAGGAGATACTTTGGAGCGTGTTCTCCAGAAGGCAACTTCAGCGAACCTAATAACAGGAATAGGTTCGTCATATAATATTGGCTAGGTTGGTTGTACTCAATTTGCGGATGATACATTACTTTTCTACAGCTATTCAAAGCAACACATTCAGCATCTAAAGCTAATCCTATACTCCTTTGAGTTAATGACTAGATTGAAAATAAACTTTCTTAAAACCAAAGTAATGGGGTTAGGCATCTCAAGCAAAGAGACAACTATGGCTGCAGAGCTATTAGGCTGTCACTCTAGCTCCTTCCCCATCACTTGGGTATTCCTCTACATTATAAAGCCCTTTATGTTTCTGATTGGAAATTTTGATATATAGATAAGTTGATAAGAAGCTCGCTGGTTGGAAAAGAGGCACCCTAACTCTTGCTGGGCATTTGGAGTTGACGAACTTAGTTCTCAGACCAATATATTGGATGTCAATGATGCAATTGCCTGCTGCCATTATCAAGAAATCGATGGTTTACGTAGGGCCTTCCTATGGAACACATCAAGTAATGGTGGTTATAATATCAAACACCTCGTGACCTAGAGTAAGGTATGCAGACCAAAATCCTTGGGAGGTCTTGGTGCTAAAAGTCTAAGAATTCAAAGCACAGCTTCGCTCATAAAATGGTGGTTCAAGCTTTACAATGATTTAGATCATCCATGGAGTTCTTTGATACAAAATATTTATTATACCTTGTCCAAATCAGGTGATCCCCACTTGAGGTGCATAAAAATCGCCTCACCTTTTTGAAAGTGTGTATCAAGAACAAAGGAGTTGGCTCAGCTCTTCTCTGACGTCATTAGAGGGGATGGGCATCTAGCATCATTTTGGCACGATACCTGGGCGGATAGAACACTTGTTCGGTGCTTTCGACATCTCTACTCAGTTGCACACAAGACTTCAGGGTCAATTCATCATTTTCACAACACAGATAATTGGGCTGCACTATTTAGACAACCCCTAAGCTCAGCAGCAGCAAACGAACTTCAGTCTTTAGAAATGATGAGGAGTCATCTTCAAATTGGGATCGAGAAAGATAAAAGGTCTTGGAAATGGCATTCCTCTAGTTCCTTCCCAGTTAAGAGATGCCATCTTTTCATGATACATGGTGGTAAAATTTCCTTCTTCAGCAGAATCATTTGGAAAACACCTTTACTGGAAAAAGCAAAAGCTTTTTGCTAGTTATGCTATCAAAATAAGGTATTTACAGCTGATAATCTACAAAAAAAGAGGAGTTCAAGGGCCCCCCCTCATGTCCCTTCTATTCTAATCATCCAGAAAATTTAGACCATTTAATGCTGGATTGTGCTTTCTCTAGACAAATTTGGTCTAAAATCATGGATAATATTAACTTTTAGCCATTGCCTGAAAGTATTTATGAGCTCTGGCACATTTGGAGAACAAGCATTACAAACCAACGAGTAACTAGGACCTGGGACGCTATTATAGCAGTGCTGGAGTATTTGGAAGAAAAGGAATAATAGAATATTCAATTTTGAAT
Organism: Elaeis guineensis; assembly: GCF_000442705.2. NCBI lineage: Eukaryota > Viridiplantae > Streptophyta > Magnoliopsida > Arecales > Arecaceae > Elaeis > Elaeis guineensis. Next base: position 47,126,441 of record NC_026006.2, on the reverse strand, counting down.
CATACTCTGAGGCGATTGTTACTTCTCGTATTGCATGGCTATTCTGCTACTGGACCTCTTCTGCTCAAAACAATGCATTATCGGACATCAGGCGACATCTCTTGAGCTTTTGCCACAATCCCCTACCTGTAAACAATCGGACAGAACTTCATACTAGAGATCGGTAAACCAGACGTGTTGATGGAAATTAAAGGAAGCTTGGGATCGAATATGCTGTAGAGAGTACTGTCTCCGAGCTGTTCTTTGATACTCATCAAACCTAGGTTTAGGAATGGAAGTTTTGTAATCTTGGGTAGATTTACTTTACTGCTGAAAAATACGATCTCTGTAAGTATGCGGGCACTCCACTGCTTTTCCTCCTCTCACTTTCTATATTCTATTACCTTTTTACATAACATTGATCACAGTGGAAGCCTCTTACTTCCTTCGTTTCATTCAAAAAAAATAATTCAACAAAAATATTGGACCTTCTTTAATATTTTTGTTGTAGACAATAGATATAAATTTTGCATGCTACATCAGACCAAGCTAATCCCTGATATAAGTGATCCATTTAAGTAATGATAATCTTCTCCTTTCTCTCAGTACAAATATCATCATGATCTTATTTTTAAGGTTATCTAGCAACAGGTTTTTTACGCTTTATTTTGGACGGTGATCCCCTGTCACGCCCCGAACCCAACACCCAGGTCGGATACGTGATGGCCGCACACTCCTTAGAGCAAGCCCTAAAGAATATGCAAGGCCAAATTAAATCATTACAATCTTAACATCCATACCATTAATTTCAATAATAATTCGTAAAACCTTACATAATTATAAATTAAATTTCTTCAATCCTCTGATCAGGTACTATGACACTCTATCTATCCATCTGCTCACCCATAAATCTAAGCCATAGCCAATCATGAACGTCCTGTACCTCTGAAAAGAAAAGAAAGATGAAAGGGGTGTGAGCTTTACAGCCCAGTAAGAATTCCCATATCACACTGATATAATAATATAATCTAAAAATAAAGATAAACAATAAAACATAAATCCGATATTCAATGTCCAGAATAATGCAAATATCCATAAATTTTCTGTATTGTTAAAATAGATGCATCATCATATGTTAACAGGTGAAACACTTTTGTTCAACAATTGTTTCATGTCTTATCTTTCATTTCTCCTTTCATAATCACATGATTTTTAACCTTTTCTTTCTGGTTCTGGACTATCCAATTCTATACCTCAGTCATCATCCGGATCGAATCTATTTAAAAAGTCTTTCAAGACTGTCCCAGGATAAGCTCCTGGCCGGCTGTCCCACGTACGAAAGCCCGTGAGAGGCTGTCCCAGGCATAAGCTCCTGGCGGGCTGTCCCAGGCATGAGCTCCTAGTCGGCTGATCCACCTGTAAGCCAGTGGGGGCTGTCCCAGGCATAAGCTCCTGGCGGGCTGTTCCATATGACAAGATTAGTCCATACCATATATCTTTTTCTTTTCATTTAATCATTTTGTGTTGATTTCATCAAATCAATTCTGTCTTGCATTATGATCAATTCAGATATGTCATATCTATATAATCATGCCATCAATCTCTGATACATATATGTTGACATAATATACTCATGCTCAAAATCAAATAACAGTATCTCAGGTATAATAAATTCATCGATCTCAAATCCGACGATGCAAAACCAACGATGCAAGACCAACAGTAAAATAGCATATATATAATAGTGATCATGTACAGGGATTCTTATCTTTACCGGTGACTGATCCAAGCACAGAAATCAATGTTCTTCTTTTATTTATGAATTTTTTTAACAAAATATTTCACTTGATATCATATGCAGACAATCATCTCTTCATAACCCTGATCAATACAAAATCACATATAGAGAAATTATCGATAATTGATCCTAATAACATAGATCGAGGACTTCTCTTAAGATTAACCAAAATTAGGACTTGTCTATGTATCAAGATCCTCCACCGATCCATAAGACTTCTAGAGAGAGAAAATCCATGAAGAGAGAGAAAATTCTAGTGAGAGAAAGTAGAGAGAGAAAGTGGAGAGAGAAACCTTCGTATCCTTTCGATGAGGCAATCATGGTCAAGATCATCAGAGGTTCTATCAGGGTGACTCAATATGAATCAAATGTTACAATTTCGAATAGAATCGGATTGGAATCAGATCTACCGCACGAATTTCGGAGCAACCTCAGATCATCTTATTTTCATCTCAATTTTATCCTAGGGTCCGTGATGAAATCAGAGAGAGAGGAAGACTCTAGAGAGACAAAATTCATAAAAAGAGAAAAAAATCTAGAGAGAGAAAATAGGGATATAATCTAGAGAGAGAAACTGGAGAGAGAAGGTAGAGAGAGGAGAGAGAGAAAATTTTTCTCTCTTCTTCTTCTTTTTATTTTATTTTATTTTATTTTTATTTTTATTTTTCTCTTTTTCTTTTTCCTTTTTTTTTCTTTTCTTTTTCTTTTTCCTTTTTCTTTTCTTTTCTTTTCTTCTTCTTCTTTCTTCCTCTTTTCTTTTCCCGAGGGTTCATTTGGGCCAAAACAGGGGACCGTGAGGTCCCCTCATTGGTTGGCCGGCGGCGAGGCTTTGGGCCAGGAGAGAAAGGAAAGAGGGAGAGGAAGAAGGAGGGGCTTACCTCGAGCTCCGGCAGTCGAGAAGAACTCCGGCAATCCTTTTTTTTCCATCTAAGAACCCGCAAATCCTCTTGAAAAAATCCCTCAATTTCTTAAAAATCTCTCTAAAACCAATTGCAGAGACATAAGGGAGGGAAGGAGGGTTTTATAGGGAAGATTTTCTACCTCTGATCGGACTCTACCGGTCCGATTTCGTCGTAAACGAAGAGGAAGAAGACTCTGGTTAGGAGTCTTCCTCCTCCTCTATTTTTTTTTTTAATTTTGGGTTATTACATTCTCCCCTCCTTAAGATAATTTCATCCTCAAAATTAAGTTATATTGTTTAAAATATATTTCGAAGTATACATTCTTCATGTCATTCTCAAGCTTACGATAATGTCATATATATTATTTATTTCTCATGATCTTGTTATAACAAAAATTATTTGAAATCTCAAACTCATCCCTTCTTATTGATTTCTCAACTTTTTGAAGAACTGTAATATTTTAGACTTGTATTAATATACCACCATTATTTGTCCAATACATTTCACTCGAAATTCATAATTATCTCAGACTACCCTTGATAGAAAAATAAATAAAGCTCAAACATCGGGCACTCTTCATAATCATCGATTTCTTTCTTCTCTTGACCTTCCAACAAATTTTATATGTAGACTCTCATCTTAAGAAAAATCTCAATCTTCTATATCAGTTCGAATAACAATATTAAATTTTAAAAAAAATATGAGATCTATGTCAGGATATTCTAAGTTTGAACTAATATCAGAACTATCAGGCTATTAATAAACTTGAGATATCTAGGTATTATCTATAATGAAGCAATCTACTGACAAAAATTATCCAGCTATGATCAGATTAGATCAAAATTTATAGTATCCTTTCATTATCAATAAAATCCTTCCTTATTTACAACTAATGTATTTTATCATAATATCTTTTGATTTAAAAGATTAATATTTCTAATCAATTTAATCCACCGTGCTTTTGCTGCACACTCTGATTTTAATTTAATCCATAGATAGTAATATAAATTATTAAAGATTTCATCATAACCTGTATATCATACTCTGACAAAATAAATTTTCTTCTTTAATTTAACAACAATATCAAAATACTTTTGATCCACTTAGAAAAATAAACTTTTAATTTGAAATTCAATGCAATTTGAAAGATAAGAAATTATATTCAGAATATGATATTTTGAGTGACCAAAGACTTTTACCAAGATGTGTATCTCGTATTCTCATAATAAAATTTAAGTATATATATATATATATTTTTTTTTTTTTCATCTAAATTGAGTTATATGACCTCTTATAGAATCAATGTTCAAAAATATTTCTCTCTCATATGATGTAATTTCTTCTTAGACCATACCCTAATTAACTTTCTTTGATAAGTCCAAAATTCATAATGCTCAGACAATTATCATCGAAATTAAAAAAAATTATCATGATCTTCAATCATATAAGTTTTACATTCCAAAATCCTCTAGTATACTCAACATATCTTATCAATACCTCCCACTTTATTCCAAGGTCAACTCTTTCATACTTAGGTCAACCTTACTAATTAAAATCTAAGATATAACTCGTCAATTTTATTATAGATATTATATACCACTTATACATAAAGTTTCATCATAGTATTTATTGATTCAAAATCCAAATATTGATTCCTTTTTTTTATGTCAATCATGTTCCTTATGATCATAACCTAGGTTTAAATATCACTAAAGTCATAATTTCAAATAATTATAACCTTAAGCTTAAATACCACTTAAATCATAATTTCTAGTGATCATAACCTAAACTCTAATATCATTATATTACATCCTTAATGATCATAATCTTAAACTCTAATATTATCTATCATACTCTATCAATTATAATCGCAAGTTTTGATATCATTTATATGACAATCCCTAGTGACCTTAAACTTTCTGTCATATCCTAATCACTTGTATCATTGTCTCCAAATAAACGTAACCTAAGCTCTAAGCTCAGATGCCACTCTGTCACATTCTATTGATCTTACATAAAGTTTTAATTTCTCTTCATAATCTCTAGTGATCTTAAACCTAAGCTTTGATATTATTCTATCTCATCCTATTCATTTATATCGTAATCTCCAATGATCATAACCTAAGCTCTGATATCACTCTGTAATATTCTAATCACTTATATCATAATCCCTAATGATCATAACCTATGCTCTGATACCATTCTGTCACACCCCGAACCCAACACCCAGGTCGGATACGTGATGGCCGCACACTCCTTAGAGCAAGCCCTAAAGAATATGCAAGGCCAAATTAAATCATTACAATCTTAACATCCATACCATTAATTTCAATAATAATTCGTAAAACCTTGCATAATTATAAATTAAATTTCTTCAATCCTCTGATCAGGTACTATGATACTCTATCTATCCATCTGCTCACCCATAAATCTAAGCCATAGCCAATCATGAACGTCCTGTATCTCTGAGAAGAAAAGAAAGATGAAAGGGGTGTGAGCTTTACAGCCCAGTAAGAATTTTCATATCACACTGATATAATAATATAATCTAAAAATAAAGATAAACAATAAAACATAAATCCGATGTTCAATGTCCAGAATAATGCAAATATCCATAAATTTTCTGTATTGTTAAAATAGATGCATCATCATATGTTAACAGGTGAAACACTTTTGTTCAACAATTGTTTCATGTCTTATCTTTCATTTTTTCTTTCATAATCACATGATTTTTAACCTTTTCTTTCTGGTTCTGGACTATCCAATTCTATACCTCAGTCATCATCCGGATTGAATCCATTTAAAAAGTCTTTCAAGACTGTCCCAGGATGAGCTCCTGGCCGGCTGTCCCACGTACGAAAGCCCGTGAGAGGCTGTCCCAGGCATAAGCTCCTGGCGGGCTGTCCCAGGCATGAGCTCCTGGTCGGCTGATCCACCTGTAAGCCAGTGGGGGCTGTCCCAGGCATAAGCTCCTGGCGGGCTGTTCCATATGACAAGACTAGTCCATACCATATATCTCTTTCTTTTCATTTAATCATTTTGTGTTGATTTCATCAAATCAATTCTGTCTTGCATTATGATCAATTCAGATATGTCATATCTATATAATCATGCCATCAATCTCTGATACATATATATTGACATAACATACTCATGCTCAAAATCAAATAACAGTATCTCAGGTATAATAAATTCATTGATCTCAAATCCGACGATGCAAAACCAACGATGCAAGACCAACAGTAAAATAGCATATATATAATAGTGATCATGTACAGAGATTCTTATCTTTACCGGTGACTGATCCAAGCACAGAAATCAATGTTCTTCTTTTATTTATAAATTTTTTTAACAAAATATTTCACTTGATATCATATGCAGACAATCATCTCTTCATAACCCTGATCAATACAAAATCACATATAGAAAAATTATCGATAATTGATCCTAATAACATAGATCGAGGACTTCTCTTAAGATTAACCAAAATTAGGACTTGTCTATGTATCAAGATCCTCCACCGATCCATAAGTCTTCTAGAGAGAGAAAATCCATGAAGAGAGAGAAAATTCTAGTGAGAGAAAGTAGAGAGAGAAAGTGGAGAGAGAAACCTTCGTATCCTTTCGATGAGACAATCATGGTCAAGATCATCAGAGGTTCTATCAGGGTGACTCAATATGAATCAAATGTTACAATTTCGAATAGAATCGGACTGGAATCAGATCTACCACATGAATTTCGGAGCAACCTCAGATCATCTTATTTTCATCTCAATTTTATCCTAGGGTCCGTGATGAAATCAGAGAGAGAGGAAGACTCTAGAGAGACAAAATTCATAAAAAGAGAAAAAAATCTAGAGAGAGAAAATAGGGAGAGAATCTAGAGAGAGAAACTGGAGAGAGAAGGTAGAGAGAGGAGAGAGAGAAAATTTTTCTCTCTTCTTCTTCTTTTTATTTTATTTTATTTTATTTTTATTTTTATTTTTCTCTTTTTCTTTTTTCTTTTTTTTTCTTTTCTTTTTCTTTTTCCTTTTTCTTTTCTTTTTCTTTTTCCTTTTTCTTTTCTTTTCTTTTCTTTTCTTCTTCTTCTTTCTTCTTCTTTTCTTTTCTCGTGGGTTCATTTGGGCCAAAACAGGGGACCGTGAAGTCCCCTCATTGGTTGGCTGGCGGTGAGGCTTTGGGCCAGGAGAGAAAGGAAAGAGGGAGAGGAAGAAGGGGAGGAGCTTACCTCGAGCTCCGGCAGTCGAGAAGAACTCCGGCAATCCTTTTTTTTCCATCTAGGAACCCGCGGATCCTCTTGAAAAAATCCCTCAATTTCTTAAAAATCTCTCTAAAACCAATTGCAGAGACATAAGGGAGGGAAGGAGGGTTTTATAGGGGAGATTTTTTACCTCTGATCGGACTCTACCGGTCCGATTTCGTCGTAAACAAAGAGGAAGAAGACTCCGGTTAGGAGTCTTCCTCCTCCTCTATTTTTTTTTTAATTCTGGGTTATTACATCCCCAACCTACTCAACACGTTTTCCTTCCCCACTCTCTTTATCTCTCTTGAAAGTCGTACAGAAGTTGGAGAAGAAAGGAAGCTCCCATGCTTCGGTGCCAATAGCAATACTTGCGCAGCTTAGTACAGATTCTTTAAAGTATATGGTTGTAATGGGGCTACCAAAATCCAATTTGACTTGTAGACCTCCTACATTATTTATATAGAAGAGTCCTCTGCAGTTCAGTCGAATACAGAGAACAAAATCCTATAATCCTGTATGATATTTCCAATATGTATCTAAGAAGATAAGCAAGAATAGTCTACCTCTTCGATCTCTCTCAACCAAGACTATCTCACGCAAGGTATCTTGAAATTTTAAAAATACTTCAAGCTTTTACATGTGTTGGGTGGATGTCTGGTCAAGACACCACCTCCCAAGATCCTTTCAGTATCACGCGATGCAGCAGGAAGAAAGAAGAAACAAAACAAAAAAAAAATAATCAAAATACGTGGACCAACCACAAAAGGGCTCGCCTCCACGGGGCATGCAAACTTCACTATGAAAAAGAAAATTTTACAAGAGGAGACCTCACCCTCAACCCTTGTACACCCAATTCTCTCTCACTAGAAGTTCCCCTCACAAAAGCTCTCTCTCTCTTGGAAGACCCCCCTGAACCCCTGAAGTGCCTGGCGACCGCTGTCCAGGAGCCTCATGCTCCTTGTCTCTCAGCACTTTCGCCTCTCTCTTCTTCGGGTTCCGTACGGCTCGTACGGCATGAAAAACCGAACCACTCCACTGTTCTCTGTGTACAGGGCCTTTTATAGGTCTTAATCACGACTTAGACCATGATTAGGACTCCTTAATCAACCCAAATACCCCCTGGACCGTCGGATCAAGACTGGGAGCCACCCACTCCGTTTGATCGTGCTCTGATCCACGAAATAGTGCCGTAGACCGTGTGAAACACGTGGGAAACGCCCACGCAGTTCACAGGCCTAGCCGTGGACCGCCCGGTCCACAATGGACCAGTGTAAAGGGCCAGGAAGGCTGCCTGGGCCTGGGCCAGCCCACGCGCGAGGGCCTGGGCCGCGCCTGCGCGCGGGCCCGCATGGGGCTGGGCTGCGTGCTCGCCTGGGCCGCGCGCCCGCCTGGGCTGCATGCCTGCCTGGGCCGCCCGCCCGCCTGGGTCGCACATCCCGCGTTCCTGGGTCATGCGTCCAGCGCGCCGCCGCCTACAGCCGCGCCGCCACTACCCGCCGGTGGTCCTCCGCCGCCTCAAGTCTCATGCCGACTTCAAAAGCTCGTATCTCCTTCATCCGAGCTCCGTTTCAGATGATCTTGGTCTCATTGGACTTCATTGTTTGCCGCAAACTTTGCTGTAGGCTCAATGTGGGCTGAATCTTGATGCATCAAATCCTAACGATCTCCACCTCGTCTCGATATTCGGCCTCCTCCAAACTCTGAGAGCTTATGGATCTCCTCGCCCCCATGCCCTGGGGCAATCACCTGCTGATCATGGATGGGCAAACATGGGAGTCGAGCCAGGCTGCTCGATCCCATCTCCGTCGTATGCTGTGCTCCTCCTGACCTGAGACCTGCTCGGAGCATCGTCCTACAGCAATAGAAATCTCACCTTACGACGTCGCCTCTCGTACTCCCGAGTCTCCTGTCTCGTGCCCGATCCGCCTCCTGGAGCTCCACCTCGCTCTGGACTCCACCTGGCTCCCGAAGCTCCACCTCGCACTGGGCTCCCCACCAGGTAATAATGTCCTCTGCTCCCCTTCTTCCCCTCCAGCACAATCCTATCGCCGCGTAACACCCTCAGGATTCCTCCACTAGCTACCATCTTGTAGCCTCTTGAATCCAGTCTGCTAAGTGAGATAAGTTTTCACCTGAAATCAGGTATGTATCGAACCTCCCCCAATCTCCTCACTGCACCGTCATATATCCTCCAGCTGACCGTCCCAATACCTCTGATCGCACAGCTCGATCCATCCGGCAGATATACAGTGCCCTCATTGTTTTTCAAGGAGTCAAGCTGCTCCTCTTTGCAACATACATGATAGGGGCATGCAGAATTTAATATCCACTGCTGGGAAGAAGTAGATAACTCGTCAGATATTTCTAAGACATCTCCATCTAAATCGCTGTCGGCCGTCGCTACAGCAGCCACCGTCCGATTTTTGAGTTGAGGACAATCTCTGGCTAGATGCCCCAACTCCTCACACCGGTAACACCTGGTTTTGCTCAAGTCCCTCCTGGACTTAGACCGCCCTCGTTGCAATCTCCTGTCGCTCCGTCTATCGCCTCCTGCTCCTCCAGAAGCCACCAAAGCTGAGCTATCGCCACCAAAGCTCGAAGCTGGGTTCTCCCTCCTGAGAACCTCATTCTGAAGTATCGCAGCGGTGACCTCATCTATCTTGATAGCGCTCTTCCCCACTAAAAGAGCAGTCATCAAGGACTTGTACGAAGGGGGAAGCGACGCCAGCAAAACCAGCGCCCTAGTCTTCTCCTCAACGTTCTCGCCAACGCTGAGGAGGTCGGTGAGGATCTTTTGGAAGTGGCTCAAATGCTCCTACATGCTCTGTCCCTCAGTCATTCGCAGTTGGTAAAACTGCCTCCAGAGGAAAAGAGTGTTGGTGAGAGACTTCGCCATGTATAATTCCTCGAGCTTCGACCACAGCACCGTCGGGGAAGTCTCGCTTAGCACATGGATCACCACCTCATCCGTCAGATACATGCGGATGGTACTCACCGCCTGCATCTGTAGCCGTTTCCAATCCCGCACCTCCATGGTGGTCGGTTTCTCATCGCACAAGAGAGCATTGATCAACCTCTATTGGATGAGCACGTCCTTCACCCTTGCTGCCACAAGGAGAAAATGCTCTTACCATCGAACTTGTTGATCTCCATCTTGATTGTTCCTGTCTTCTCCATCTTCAGTCTTGCTCACCACCACTGCAATCTGCATCCTTGTACCGCCTTGCTCTGATACCACTTGTTGGGTGGATGTCTGGCCAGAACACCACCTCCCAAGATCCTTTCAGTACCACACGATGTAGCAGGAAGAAAGAAGAAACAAAACAAAAGAAAAATAATCAAAATACGTGGATCAGCCACAAAAGGGCTCGCCTCCACGGGGCATGCAAACTTCACTATGAAAAAAAAAAATTTACAAGAGGAGATCTCACCCTCAACCCTTGTACACTCAATTCTCTCTCACTAGAAGTTTTCCTCACAAAAGCTCTCTCTCTTGGAAGACCCCCCTGAACCCTTGAAGTGCCTGGCGACCGCTGTCCAGGCGCCTCCTGCTCCTTATCTCTCAGCGCTTCCGCCTCTCTCTTCTTCGGGTTCCGTACGGCTCATACGGTGCGAAAAATCGAACCACTCCACTGTTCTCTGTGTGCAGGGCCTTTTATAGGTCTTAATCACGACTTAGACCATGATTAGGACTCCTTAATCAACCCAAATAACCCCTGGACCGTCGATCAAAATCGGGAGCCATCCACACCGTTTGATCGTGCTTCGGTCCACAGAATAGTGCCGTAGACCGCGTGAAACGCGTGAGAAACGCCCACGCGGTTCACAGGCCCAGCTGTGGACCGCTCGATCCATGGTGGACCGGTGTAAGGGCCAGGCAGGCTGCCTGGGCCTGGGTCGGCCCGCACGCACAGGCATGGGCCGCGCCTGCACGCGGGCCCGCACGGGGCTGGGCCGCGCGCCCGCCTGGGCCGCGCCTGCGCATGGGCCCACACGGGGCTGGGCCGCACGCCCACTTGGGCCGCCCGCCCGCCTGGGCCGCGCCCCCGACTGGGCCGCCAGCCCGCCTGGGTCGTGCGTCCCGCACGCCGCCGCCTGCGGCCGCGCCGCTGCTGCCCGCCGCCGGCGGTCCTCCGCCACCTCGAGTCTCGTGCCGACTTCAAAAGCTCGTATCTCCTTCATTCGAACTCTGTTTCGGATGATCTTAGTCTCGTTGGACTCCGTTTTTCGTCGCGAACCTCACTGTGGGCTCAATGTGGGATGAATCTCGAGGCATCAAATCCTAACAATATGGAGGTCTGAGCTTCCATAGAAGTTGCTAAAAAGAAACAGGGAGGCACCGAATCATATTAAAAAAATAAAACAAAAGAAAAAAGAGAAGCATCAATTCAGATTAAAAAAAAAGGAAAAAAAAAAAGAAAAGAAAAAGGAGAGGCAACGAATCAGATCCAAAAAGTAAAGAAAATTTAGAGAATCTTTCTTTATTTCTTTGTGCTTAATCAACCCTTGCTTATAAATCGACCAGAGATTATTTTCCTCTTCACAAATCAATCATAGACTATTCTCTCTCGGTAAGGGTAATGGCTGACGTACTTCTCTCAGCCTTGGTACCAGTGGTGATGGAGAAGGCAAAAGATTATGTTCTTCGTCAGTTTGGAGCGATGTGGGGCATCCATGACAGGCTAGAAAAGCTGGAAAGAATGCTGTTGGCAATCCATGACAAACTTGGCGATGCAGAGGAGCGGCAAGTCAAGGAAGCGGGTGTGACGAGATGGTTGGCAGATCTGAAGGACGCAGCCTACGAAGCAGACGACATCCTGGATGAGTTCAATTTGGAAGCAATGCGGCGGGAGGCAGAGATTCAGGTCGATACGTCGAAAAAGGTGCGCAGCTTCTTTTCTTTTGATAATCCACTGTGGTTTCATTTCAAGATAGGGCAGAAGTTGAATGATATTGTTGAGAAAATCGATAAAATAGTAGATGAAGGAAATAAATTTCATTTCATGGTCAAAACACAACCACAACTCAGGGATAGACCGCAAACCCACTCCTATGTTGATGAGTCATATGTCATTGGTAGAGAGGAAGATAAACAAAAGATAGTGAAGTTGTTACTTGATCATGTTCCCAACCAGAATATTGCAGTCCTTTCCATAGTTGGTATGGGGGGTCTGGGTAAGACTACACTGGCCCAATTGATTTACAAAGATGAGAGGGTGGAGAAGCATTTCCAGCCGCTCATGTGGGTCTTTGTGTCGGATGTCTTCAATGTTGCAAAACTTGCCAAGGCAATAATAGCTTCAGCGACAGGTACTGAGTGTGAGCTATCAAACATGGAGTTGTTACAACGCCACCTTCGAGAAGTTGTAAGTGGAAAAAGGTACTTACTTGTATTAGATGATGTTTGGAACGAGGATCGGGAAAAGTGGGATGAGTTAAAATCTTTACTAAGAACTGGTGGAGTAGGGAGTAGGATCATTGTGACAACAAGAAGTGAGCGGGTATCGTCGATGATGGGTACACTCGCCACCTATCAGCTACCATATTTGACTGAAGATGATTCCTGGACATTGTTTGGGAAGAGAGCATTTGAAGAGGGAGGAGAAGAGCCTCAGAATCTCGTAAATATTGGCAAGGAGATTGTCAAGAAATGTGGTGGACTGCCTTTAGCAGTGAAGACAATGGGGGGCTTATTGTATTCCAAGAGCCAGGAAAGGGAATGGTTGTTCGTGAGGGATAGTGAGATTTGGGATATGCAGGTTGGTGAAGACGCGATTTTACCAGCGCTAAGATTGAGCTACAGTCATTTGCCTTCCCATTTAAAACAATGCTTTGCTTTTTGTGCCATATTTCCAAAGGATTATGAGATGGAAAAGGATCTGTTGATTCAACTATGGATGGCTAATGGGTTCATTCCATCTGATGGAAGAAAGGAGCTGGAGGACAAAGGGAACGAGATTTTTAATGAGTTGGCCTCGAGATCCTTCTTTCAGGATATCAAGGAAGTTGAGGAGGACGATGATAGCACAGATAGGCATGAACTTTATTGCATAACAACATGCAAGATGCATGACCTTATGCACGACCTGGCACGATCCATTATGGGGAATGAATGCCTTAGCATACAGGACCCTGCTGGGTTGGAAGATGTATCTAGGAAAACCCGTCACTTGTGTATATCTGAGAATTTCAAATTGGACATTCATAGGACCTTGAATAATTCTCCCAATATTCGCACTCTCCTGACCTTGTTAGCTAATATGGGTATTATAGTGACCGCAGATTCATCAAAGCCTAGGTCCTTGAGAGCATTAGGCCTACAAAATACTGTTATTAGACGATTGCCTATTTCAATTGGATTTCTGAAACACCTAAGGTATCTGGACCTCTCCAGAACTCCAATAGAAGCAATACCTGAAGCCGCCAGCACACTTCTCAACCTACAGATTTTAAAACTCTCCAACTGCTGGAGTCTATATAAGCTACCTGATGGCTTGAGAAATATGAGCAACCTGAGGCATCTCTATATTGACAGATGTCCTCGTCTGAAACAGCTGCCAGCAGGTATAGGGCAATTGAGCAACCTGCGAACATTGACGAAGTACATTGTAGGCAATGATTCTGGAAGGCATATAGGTGAATTGAATAGCTTAAATCTCGGTGGCCTTTTAGAGCTGTATAACCTGAGGAATGTGAGGGATGCAGCAGATGCTGAATATGCTAATCTTAGTTCCAAACATAACCTTCGCTCATTAATATTATGCTGGGATATGATTGAGTGGAATCCCTTCTATTATTATGCGGAAAGTGCCCATCATTGTGATGAAGATGATGTTTTGCCTGCAGAAAATGCTAAAGAGGTTCTGGAAGCCCTTAGACCTCATGGTGGCTTAAAGCTGCTGGCAATATGGCGCTATAGTGGTGCCAGCTTTCCAACATGGATGGACTCACCATTGCTGCAAAATTTAGTTGAAATTCATTTGGGAGTTTGCATGGGTTGCAAACATCTCCCACCTTTATGGCAGCTACGTTTTCTGAAATTTCTCTACCTGACCAAGATGGATAGCATCAAACATATCTGCAGCAGTACCATCTATGGCAATGCAAGCAATGACACAGTGCAAGCATTCCCATCACTAAAGAGACTGGTGTTGCTCAGGATGCAGAGCTTGGAGAAGTGGTCAGAGTATGAAGGAACTGCAGAGGTCACGCTGATTTTCCCTCACCTTGCTGAACTTGAGATCATTCATTGCCCAAATTTGATGACCATGCCGGAGTTACCATCTCTCAAAAGTTTAGAAATGGAAGGAACTGACATGCAGTTGGGCTTGGTCTGTAGTCTGACCACACTGTCTTCCCTTAGCATTAAAGTCTATGAAACGAGCGATGGTGCAGAGTCGCCTCCTCTAGCTCAGAAAAAAATGTCTTTAAGATATTTCAGATCTCTTGAAAATTTAATTATCACCGCATCCGAGAATCTGGCACGGGTACTGGAAGAGGAAGAGGAGACGAGAGGGCTAAGCACATCCCTGCATTATTTGGAGATTGAATGCTGCAATTGGTTTTTCTCACCATCACGGCAGTCATCATCACCCTTGGCAATTTGGAAGAACCTTGGTTCTCTCCTATCTTTAGAGATTCAGTGTTGCGAAGATCTGGTCTACTGGCCGGAGGCAGAGTTCCGTGGCTTGAACTCACTGAGGAAGTTAAGTCTCTATGGTTGCAACAATTTGGTTGGCCCATCACCTTTGCCATTGTCCTCATCATCATCCGGGCATGAAGAGCTCCTACCAAACCTGGAAGATCTGGATATATTACATTGTGATAGTCTTCTGGAATTGCCGGAGCTGCCTGCATCCCTCAAATCATTATATGTTGGCTTTTGCCCCAAATTGAATTCCTTGACAGAAGGCCTGCGACACGCCACTGCTCTTGAGAATTTTGATATTTCAGGTTGCCCAAGCTTGACTTTCTTGCCGGTAGATCTGGGGCACCTCACAGCACTCACGAGTATATATATCAGTGGGCTTTCTGGCTTGAATTATTTGCCACAAGGGCTGGGACAGCTTGCTGCACTCAAGTCTCTGGGCATCAGCAGCTGCCACAAATTGTCATCTCTGCCACAAGGGTTGCAGGGCCTCACGGCGCTCCGGCGTTTGCAAATTGGTCACTGCCCTCAGCTGTCATCACTCCCCGAAGGTCTTCAACAACGACTCCCAGGCCTTCAGCATCTGGTAATTGAAGGGTGCCCCAACCTAGAGAGACAGTATAAGAGAGGAGGACCGTATTGGTACCTGGTCTCACGCATCCCCAATATAGAAATAGTATCTGTGACGAGGAGCAACTTCAGCACATTGTTTCCTTCCTTTGCTTGCTTTAGAAGACCATCTACTTTTTAATGTCATTCCAGTCCTTTCAAGGTACAATCCTCTCTCTCTCTCTCTCCCCCTCCTCCCCCCCCCCCCCCCCCCTCAAATGAAATAGAAATTAGTGAGTGCAGTTATTTGAGTTCCCTCACATTCTTGTTCCTATTGAAGGAATCTGATGGCACGTATGAGATCATTTTGTCCATGCTCGCTAAAGCAGTTTCTAAAGGTAACTAATGGCATCTTCCTGAGATGGTGGACACACCACTGTTCGCATAAAGCATTATGAACCAATTCATGATTCTCACAAGTATTTTTCAGGGTTAAGAGGTGAAGTGGGAGCTAGAGGTACATCAGAATTTTTCATTCATTTTTTCTCATTCTATTATTCTCTTGCTGTGTCAGATAAGCAGCAAATTTAGCTTCAGGATGAATTAAGAGAGTTCATGGTACAAGCAACTTTCTTGTTAATCATTTTAGCATGGAACTTCTTGCTATTCTCAATCTAGTATCAAGAGAAACGACATATTACGCCTTGGATAAACTTTTCACATATCTGCAGACCAATGATCAAGTGGCTTCATGTGAATCTTCTTGATAGATTTGCTTTTCTTGTTGTTAAGCATTTAAGGGGACACTGGGAAGAGACAAGCTTAATTCTTTCTTAGAAGATGGCATTTGGCATTTAATTTGATTGTTTTCTCTAAACCTTATTTTATTTGATATCCTTCAATATATAAATATTGTATTTGAAGATTTCGTACAGTACATATGCTTCATGTACCGAAAACAATTGAAAGGTGGAGATGTTTATTAATTATTTGAACATTCACTTTGGTTGCTCCAACTATTTTTAAGTAGTATCACACAACAGCTATTTGTTTGAGCAGACTACAATCTCTAATAGTTTTTTCTTGCTTGCTTTTATGAGGAAATGTTACTAGTGATGGTTTCTTACAAGCTTTGGCACTTCTCTAGTTAATCCAGGAGGAAAAAGAATGGAGTTACTAGAGTATTTTCTAGAAAGAGAGAAGCCATGAAGGCATTGATGTCTTCTTGCCACTCTATAGCGTTTTTTCTTTTTTTTCCCTCTCGGTTTGTCGGGTTGGGGGGGGGGGGGGGAGGTGGCTAGTGAATCGATCAGCTCCAAGAAAACGAGAAGCTGAATTCCTGGTTACTGGCACCTCTGCTTTTGATGTTGGGCATAGATACCGAATGAAGGATCCTAGAGGTACAATCTACGGTCTACATTGCATGACAGTTCCTCGCCTTTTTTGTTCTGTTTTCTTTGGTGGTTCTTTCTATGCGTACATCTCTGTTTGTCTGTTTTTTTTTTTTTTTTTTGAAGTTTTTTTTTTTTTTTTTGAAGGTAATCAAGGAGGAAGTGAGGAAATTCACCCTTGCATAAATATTATTATATTTTAAGTAGACAATATTACAGCGTGAAGGAATGATTAAAATTGTACGGTGATTGTTTCGGGGTCCATATGGGGAGAGGTACTAATGTAATGTCATGTGGCTGCCTCTTTATAGTGGGGACGCCACCTGGAAGCACAAGGTAGAGTGTGGGTTACACAGTGACCTGTAGTTCCATTTACCCACTAAGCCCAAGGTGAAGCCGAAGATGAAGATCATTCCGTCAAACCAAAATATCGCAGGGTGACAATGCAACCTGTGAACCGGACTGATATGGTTGCAAGGAGCTGTGCATAGATCGGACCTTTCCGTTGGATGTGACAAACCATTGTTCCTTCTTCTGCTAGAGACTTCTGAGGAAGATGTCCTTACATGAAACTCTGACTTTCCAGTCCCAGCTTCGTCGCTGGGAGTGGAGATAAAAGTGCTCTGCCAAACCCGTACATGATGGGGTTTCTTCCGGCACAAGATGGGGTCTTCCGAGTCTGGGTTCACCTCTTGAACCACTGCAAGATTACTCATACTTAGAAGGAAATTGCAACTGAATGCTTTGAAACTCAGTCATTCAGAACCCTGTTTTACAGTTTGCAGAACCTGTATTCTGAAAATCCGTTAAGTTGTGAATCTGATAACCTATAATCCTGAAACTCTGTAAGTCTTGACTCGGCAGCCACCTTCTGTTCCTCCTTGAATTAAGCTTCTTCAGCTTGATTCCTTACTATGTAAATAAACACAATGCTTAAATAAATGCTGGGTGGTTTTTACCTCCATTTTCATCACAAAAGACATTGCAATCTGAGAAGGATGGGACTCCTTGAATCTGCAGGCTAGCTACTTGAGATAATCAGCGGGTGGATATTAATTATCCTCTGAGATGAAGTCTGACATGCAGGATCGAAGTTACTTGGATTTGGAGTTCTTTGTCCAATCTTTTGCCAAAAAAACTACGGTTCTGACTAACTCGTTAACTGATTTAGCTTCCGAACCAAAAAGCCTATTGTTTCTCTCTTTCCAGAGACTCCACAGAGTGATGGCGACCATGACTTCCAGCGCCCCTGGTTTAGTTTAATATTGGTGCTTCTGTCTCCACTCCATCCAGAGGTTTTCGATATCAATTGGAAGGTCCCTAATGAGGCATGGTTTTAAAGTTCTCTTCCAAACTTCAGTTGAGTAGCTACAATGGAGAAATGTATGGTCCAGAGATTCATTTTCATTGTAACATGACATCTACTAGGTCCGTGCATTCCTTTCTTTTCAAGGATTTCCGTAGTTAGAAGCGTACGGTTTAAGTATAACCAATTAAATAGCTTGCATTTTTCAGGGATAGAGAGCTTCCATATGATCTTTACGAGAATTGAAACCTTCCCGCCATGCACTAGGAATTTGTAATGAGCAGATACTGAGTATGTGTTGTTTGGAAATCATTTCCAAACCCTCTTATCCTCATGAGTCGATCTGTCAAAATTTCGCAGCATGCTTGTCAACAGCTGAAAATTTGAATGTGCCACTGGGTGAGATAAATTTAGGAAATTTTGAGACCAGCTGTCCTTTGATAGGAAAGAACGTATGGTGCAGTTTTTATCTGTTGCCAACCAGAAGAGCATTGGGAGGATGGTCTGGAGACTATATTTAGAGATCCATGTGTTGTGCCAGAACAATGTGTTTTCTCCATTACGCACTTGGACTGATGAGAAAGGGATAACTAGCTTACCTACGTCCAACACTGCTTTCCAAAAACTTGAAGCTTTCCTTCTAATATTTGGAAGCGATGAGAGATTTAAGCCTGTCGAGTAGTAATGTTATTGAACCAATAATTTCCATGTTCCTTTGTTGTCAGAAAAGAATTTATCCCACCATTTTATCAGCAATGCTTGGTTGAAGATTTTTATATTTATGATGCTCAGTCCACCTAGAATCTTGGGACGGCAGATGTGATCCCATTTAGCCAAGATCTTAAAGTTAGAATGTTTTTCGGTTCCACACCATAAGAAATTCAAGCAAATGGAGTCAATTCTCTTTGTGGTAGCAGTCGATATCCTTGCTATTGTCATCCATTATGTGGGTATCGCCCTGAGCACAGAATTTATCAGTGTGAGCCTGCCTGCAGTGGATAGTACCTTACATTTCCATCCTGAAAGTTTTCGATTGATTTTGTCCGCTAAAAAGTTCCACTGATTTGTTGAGAAAGACCTATCATGTAGCGAGATACCCAGATATTGAATTGGGAGATCTGCTTTCTTGCAACCCAGAATTGCGGCACATCCCTGAGCTTCCTTTGAATCTAATCCCAAGCCCACCAGTTGGGATTTGAGAAAATTAATTTTCAGACCAGAGACTATTTCGAAGGAGTATAGAATAAACTTTATGATGTTGAGTTGGGATTTATCTCCTAGACTGAAAACCAGGGTACCGTCTGTGCATTGAATGACATTAAAATTGCTGGTATTCTGATTAGGACGAACAAAATCTAGTAGGTTTTCATTGATTGCCTGAACGATCATGCGGTTGAGAATATCAGCTACTAAGATAAATAACACAGGGAATAAAGGATTACCTTGTTTGTGGCCTCTTTTATTCATAAACCATTTTCCTGGTTTACCGTTGCTGAGGATAGCTGATGTAGTTGTTATCAATATCTGAGCAATCCATGAGGAAAATCTTGGTCCAAAGCCACGTCTCTGAAGGAGCGTGAATATTATGTCCCATGAGACACTATAAAAGGCCTTCTCAAAATCAAGTTTGATAAGGAGTCCTTTCTTCTTCAGTTTTCTGAAATGATTGAGAATTTCTACTGCAGCTGCATAACTTTCAGAGATGTTTCTCCTACAGATGAAAGCAGTTTGTGAATTATCGACTAATTTATCAATTACCTGGCTCAATCTGATGGAGATAAGCTTTGAAATAATTTTGATGATTCCATGTTCGAGACTGATAGGTCTGAAATCTCTGACCGATGAAAATTCTGCTTTCTTAGGGATAAGCGTAATGTATTTATAGTTTAGTCTGAAAATGTCTACTGTCCCATTACTGAATTCCTTGAAGAGTTTTATGAAGTTGTCCTTGGTAGTCTCCCAATATCTTTGGTAGAACGAGATTGGGAAGCCCTCCGGTCCCGGTGCTTTATCGTTGGCAAGGCTGAAGATAGCTGCTGATATTTTTTCATCAGTCAAGTCAACCTCTAAACTCTGTAAATCCAAAGGCCCATCTGGGTAAAGGTTTTCTCAGTCTAGTTCGACGTTCATCTGATCCGAGTGTAATACCTAGCCCATTTGGGCCCTGGACCAAGCCCAAACCATCAAAGCCCATAAAAATTAAAAAAACAAAAATGAAGAAGACTTCCGTAGGGAGTCTTCTTCTTCCTCCCGACTGGCTCCTAATCGGAGTCGAAAAACATCACCTGGGAGGAGTCAAACTCCTCCCCTCCGGTCTTATTTAATGGGGAGACCTCTTCTCTCTTCCCCCACAAAAGAAATCAAGAGCCAAATGGCGAGGATCGCCGAAAATTTTGCTCGCGGATGCCCTCACCATGCTCGCCTCGATTTCTCATCGGAGACGTCATCGGAGCTTGAGATAAGCCCCGGCTCCTCTTCTTTCCTTCTCCCCCTTCCTTTCCTTGCCTGTGTGTACGATCGTCGGTAATCGAGTTCACCAGATTTGTTGGAGAAAATTTTCCCTATTTCCGTCGCCTTTTTCTTGATTTTTCTAGCACCGGTGGTCACCGCCGACCGCTGGTTTGGCTTCTCCAGGATGCGGTGTCGTAGCCCTCCTGCAGCCGTGCCTCGCTGAAGCACAAGCCACCCTTTTCCCCCCTCGTGTCTCTCCTCTGTTCGGCTAGGGAAAGAAAGAAGAGGAAAGAAAGAAGAAAAAAAGAAGAGAAGAAAAAGAAAAGAAAAGAAAAAAAAGGGGGAAAAGAAAGGAAAAAGAAAAGAAAAGAAAAGAAAAAAAAATGAGAGAGAGTTCTCTCTTTCCTCTCTCCTATCTCTACTTTCTCTCTTCAATTTCTTTCTCTAGATTCTCTCTCTACTTTCTCTTTCTAAAATTTTTTCTCTCTCTAGGGTCTTTTTATTCTTTCTCTTTCTCTTTAAGTGCATCACGGAATCTAGGATAAATTTGAGATAAAAATAAGATAATCTAAAATCGCTTCGAAATTCATGCAGTAAGTTGGATTCTAGCCCGATCCTTATTCAAAATTTATAGCATCTGATCATAGTTAATTCATATTGAGTCATCCTAATATGACCTCCGATGATCTCGATCATGATTACCTCATCTAAAGAATATGAAGATTCTCTCTTCACTTTCTCTCTCTACTTTTTTTCTCTAAAATTTTCTCTCTCTTATGGATTTTCTCTTTCTAAAAGTCTTAGGACTAGTGGAGGGTCCAGATATTTAGATAAATCCCAATTTTGGAGAGGTCTTAGATTTATATTATTAGGATCATTTATTCGTAATTTTTTCATATATGATTTTTATACTTAATTTTGATCATGTAGAGATGTAATTGTTGTATA
Organism: Elaeis guineensis; assembly: GCF_000442705.2. Lineage (NCBI taxonomy): Eukaryota > Viridiplantae > Streptophyta > Magnoliopsida > Arecales > Arecaceae > Elaeis > Elaeis guineensis. The sequence continues at coordinate 47,105,227 of NC_026006.2, read as the reverse complement.
AAAAGATGTTGAGCAAAATATCTTGATTTTAGATTCGTAGATTGAGGAGCTCATCGAATTCTGCATTTAGATCAATCACCGATAGAGGTAAGAATTTCTGTACATGATCACTATTATATATGCTATTTTATCGTTGGTCTTGTATCATTGATTTTGCATCGTTGAATTTGAGATCGATGAATTGGCTATATTTGAGACACCATTATTTGCTTATATGATTTTTGAGCATGACTATGTTATGTCAATATATATATATCAGTGATTGATGGCATGATTATATGGGTATGATATATTTATCTTGATCACACTGCAAATTGAAATTGATTAAAGAAGTCAAAGTATTATAATTTCATGAAATTAAAAAAAAAATGAGATATGGTTTGGACTAGCCTTATCATGTAGAACAGTCTGTTAGGAGCTTATGCCTGAAACAGTCCGCCAGGAGTTTATACTTGGAACAGCTCCCTCGGACTTATACGTGGATCAACCGGCTAGAAGCTTATGCCTAAGATAGCCCGTCAGGAGCTTATGCCTGGGACAACCCCCCACGGACTTTCGTATGTGGGACAGCCGACCAGAAGCTCATCCTGGGACAGTCTTGAAAGGTTTTTAAGTAAAAATTTAATCGAATAGAGACTGAGGTATAGACTTCGTTAGTCCAAAGTCAGAAAGAAAAAAAATAAAGATCATATGATTATGAAAAGAGAAATAGATGATAAAATATAAAATTAATGCTGAATAAAAGAGTTTCACCCGTTAACATACGATGATGCATCTCTTTTGACAAGATAGATAATTTATAGATGTTTGCATTATTCTGTATATTGAACATGAGATTTTATGTTTTATTGCTTATCCTTATTTTTAGATTATATTATTATATTGATGTGATATGAAAATTTTTACTGGACTGTAAAGCTCACATCCCTCTATTTTTTTTTTCTTCTTAGAGTTACAGGATGTTCATGGTTGGCTATGGTATGGATTTGCGAGTGAACAAATGCATAGATAGAGGGTCATTGATACTTAATCAGAAGATTGAAGGAATTTAATTTGTAATTATGTAAATTTTACTAATTAATATTAAAATTGGACATTATAGATGTTGAGGTTGTGATAAATATTTTGGGCTTTGCATATTCTTTAGTGCTTGCTCTAAGGAGTGTGCACCCATCATGTATCTGACTCAAGTGTTGGATTCAGAATGTGACAGAATGGTATCAGAGCTTAAGTTTAAGATCACTATGGAGTATGAGTGATATCAAAACTTTATGTAAGATTAATAGGATGTGACAGAGTGGTATCTGAGCTTAGAGCTTAGGTTACGATCATTTGGAAACTATAATACAAGTGATTAGGATATGATAGAATAGTACCAAAGCTCTGGTTTAAGATCACTAAGGATTATAACATAAGTGATATCAAAACTCTGGAATTATAATCAATAGAGAATGATAGATAATATCAAAGTTTAAAGTTATAATCATTAAGGATGTGATAGAATGATATTAGAGTTTAGGTTATGATCACTAGAGAATATGACTTAGGTAGTATTTGATCTTAAGGTTATAATTGTAACTTTAGTAATACTTGAACTTGAGTTATGATCATGAGGAACATGATAAACATAAAAGAAAGGATTCAATATTTGGATCTTGAATCAATAGATATTATGATGAAATTTATGCATAAGTGGCATATGATGTCTATAATAGGACTGACGAGTTATATCTTAGATTCTAATTAATAAGGTTGATTTGAGTATGAGAAGTGTTGACCCTAGAATGAAGTGGGAGGTATTGATATATTATATTAGGTATATTTGATGACTTTAGAATACTAAACTATTATAGATGGAGGTCATGATAACTATTCTGATTTTGATGTTAATTGTTTGATCATTACAAATTTTTGAATTTATCAGAAGGAAGTTAGTTAGGATGTGGTCTAAAAAAAATTATATTATATGAGAAAGAAATATTTTCGAGCATTGAACCTATAAGAAGATCATATATGAAACTTAAAATTAGATTAAAATAATAATAATAATAATAGTAATATATACTTAGATTTTGTTATGAGAACATGAGATACACATCTTGAGAAAATTTTTGGTTATTCAAAATATCATATTTAGATCTGATTTCTTGATCTTTCAAGTTGCATTGAATTTCAAGTCAAAAGGTTACTTTTCTAAATAGATCTAAGTTATTTGATATTATTGTTGAATTAAATAAAAAAAATTAGTTTTGTTATAGTATGATATACATATTATGATGAAATCTTTAATATTTCATATTACCATCTTTGAATTAGATTCTTTAATTTTTTTTATAATTGTTGAAGATAGTAGAGTGTATTAATTATTCAAGTCAGAGTTCGGATCTCTGAGTTGGTCTAAGATATCTTGTTATTGTTAAATTTTGAATGACTTATATAATGGACAAGAGTTTGTATAGATTTATTTATTGATGCTAAGGGTTGTGAATGAAGAAAGCTCTATAAGAAATAACTAAGTTGATTCTACTTACAAAGATATTGACTTGAGTTCTTCTAGTTTGTTCAAGTTGAAGTTAATTCTTTTGCAAAGAAAGATTAGTTTGAAAGTTGTCTAAATGATTGTAAGATAAATCGATGATTAGCTCCAACTAATTTTGGACATATTGAATTCTTGAGGAGTGGTGAAGCTTATGTAATGAGTTCAAACATAGAAGGTGGATGAGGATTTAATTTTGATGTGCTATGCCTAAGAGATAGTAAAGATAAAAAAACTTAAAGATTTGTTTTAAGATCTAAATAAAAATTTGAAGGCTAGATCTATTTTTAATTGATCTAACATACAAGGATATTCTTATCTTTTGATAAATCTATATAATTTTGTAAATTAAGATTAGAGTACGCAGCAAAAGCATGCTAGATATAACTGATTAAAAATATTAATTTCTTAATTCAAAATATATATATGGTAGAATACATTAGTTGTAAATAAGAAAAGATTTTATTGATAATGAAAGGATGCTACAGATAATAGGAAATCCTAGATATCTCAAGTATATTGTTAATAGCTTGATAGTTCTGTTATTAGTTCAAACCTAGAATATCTTGACACAGATTTTATTTTTTAAAATTTAATATTATTACTCAAATTGACATAGAAGATTGAGATTTTCTTAAGATGAAAGTTTACATATAAAATTTGGAAGGTCAAAAGAAGAAAGAAATTGATGATTATGAAGAGTACATAATGATTGGCCTTTCTTTATTTCCTATCATAGGTAGTCTGAGACAAATATGAATTCTGAGTGAAATGTATTGGAAAAATAATTATGGTATATTAATACAAGCTCAAAATATTATTGTTCTTTGAAAAAGTTAAGAAATCAATATAAAAAAAATAAATTTGAGATTTCATATAATTTTGTTAAATCAAGATCATGAAAAATAAATAATATGTAAGACATTATCGGAAGTGTGAGAATGACATAATGTATGTATATTTTTTTAAAAATATACTCAAATAATGAACTTAATTTCGAGGACAAAATTATTTGAAGGGGGGAGAATATAATACCCGGCCCATTTGGGCCCTGGACCAAGCCCAAACCATCAAAGCCCATAAAAATTAAAAAAAAAAAGTAGGGAGTCTTCTTCTTCCTCCCAATCGGCTCCTAATCAGAGTCGAAAAACATCGCTTGGGAGGAGTCAAAATCCTTCCCTCTGGTCCTATTTAATGGGGAGACTTCTTCTCTCTTCCCCCACCAAAGAAATCAAGAGCCAAATGATGAGGATTGCCGAAAATTTTGCTCGCGGAAGCTTCCACCATGCTCGCCTCGATTTCTCGTCGTAGACATCATCGAAGTTTGAGGTAAGCCCTGACTGCTCTTCCTCCCTTCTCCCCCTTCCTTTCCTTACCTGTGTGTACGACCGCTGGCGACTGAGTTCACCGAATTTTGTTGGAGAAAATGTCCCTTGTTTCTGCCGCCTTTTTCTTGATTTTTCCGACGTCGGTGGTCACCGCCAACCGTCGGTGGTCACCGCCGACCATTGGTTTGGCTTCTCCAGGCTGTGGTGTCGTAGCCCTCCTGCTGCCATGCCTCGTCAGAGCACAAGCCACCCTTTTCCCCCTTTGTGTCTCTCCTCTATTCGGCAAGGGAAAGAAAGAAGAGGAAAGAAAGAAGAAAAGAAGAAGAGAAGAAAAAGAAAAGAAAAGAAAAAAAAGGGGAAAAAGAAAGAAAAAAAAAAGGAAGGAAAAGAAAATAAAAAAATATGAGAGAGAGTTTTCTCTCTTTCCTCTCTCCTCTCTCTACTTTTTCTCTCCAATTTCTCTCTCTAAAATTTTTTCTCTTTAGGATCTTTCTATTCTCTCTAAGTGCATCACAGAATCTAAGATAAATTTGAGATGAAAATAAGATGATCTGCAATTGCTTCAAAATTCATGCAGTAAGTTAGATTTCAATCCAATTTTTATTCAAAATTTATAGCATCTGATTATAGTTAATCCATATTGAGTCACCCTGATATGACCTTCGATGATCTTGAACATGATTACATCATCTAAAGGATATGAAGATTCTCTCTCCACTTTCTCTCTCTTTTTTTTTCTTTAAAATTTTCTCTCTCTAAAATTTTCTCTCTTTTCATGGATTTTTTCTTTCTAGAAGTCTTATGGAGTAGTGGAAAATCCAGATATTTAGATAAGTTTCAATTTTGGAGAGGTCCTGGATTTATATTATTAGGATCGTCTATCTATAATTTCTCATATATGATTTTTATATTTAATCCTGATCATGTAGAGATGTAATTGTTGTACAAGAAGATATGAAGCAAAATATCTTGATTTCAGATTCATAGATTGAGGAGCTCATCGAATTTTGTATTTAGATCGATCATCGATAGAGATAAGAATCTCTGTACATGATCACCATTATATATGCTATTTTACCGTTGGTCTTGTATCATTGATTTTGCATCGTTGAATTTGAGATCGATGAATTTTTTATGTTTGAGACACCATTATTTGCTTATATGATTTTTGAGCATGAGTATGTTATGTCAATATATATATATATCAGTGATTGATGGCATGATTATATGGGTATGATTTATTTATCTTGATTACACTGCAAATTGAAATTAATTAAAGAAGTCAAAGTATTATAATTTCATGATATTAAAAAAAAAAGAGATATGATTTGGACTAGCCTTGTCATGTGGAACAGTCCGTCAGGAGCTTATGTCTGGGATAGCCCATCAGGAGCTTATGCTTGGGACAGCCCCCACAGGCTTATACGTGAATCAGCCGGCTAGGATTTCATACCTGAGATAGCTCGTCAGAAGCTTATACCTGGAACAGCCCCCCATGAACTTTCGTACGTGGGATAGCCGGCCAGAAGCTCATCCTGAGACAGTCTTGAAAGGTTTTTGAGTAAAAATTTAATCGAATGGAGACTGAGGTATAGACTTGGTTAGTCCAAAGTCAGAAAGAAAAAGGTTAAAGATCATATGATTATGAAAAGAGAAATAGATGATAAAATATGAAATTAATGTTGAATAAAAGAGTTTCACCTGTTAACATATAATGATGCATCTCTTTTGACAAGATAGATAACTTATGGATGTTTGCATTATTTTGGATATTGAACATGAGATTTTATGTTTTATTGCTTATCCTTATTTTTAAATTATATTATTATATTGATGTGATATGAAAATTCTTATTGAGCTGTAAAGCTCGCATTCTTCTATTTTTCTTTTTTTTCTCAAAGTTACAGGATATTTATGGTTGGCTATGGTATGAATTTGCGAGTGAGTGGATGCATAGATAGAAGGTCATTGATACTTGATCAGAAGATTGAAAAAATTTAATTTATAATTATGTAAATTTTACTAATTAATATTGAAATTAAACATTATGGATGTTGAGGTTGTAATAAATTATTTTGGATGTTGCATATTCTTTAGGACTTGCTCTAAGGAGTGTGCGGCCATCACGTATCTGACTAAGGTGTTGGGTTCGGGGCGTGACACCAAGGCACCCAAAAGATTGGAATAAAAGGAAAGGAAAGCCTGCTGAATATCTTCTGGATTCATGATGCAAATCCCATTCACAAAGATTTGATGAATCTCATTTTTCCTTCTTCGATTGCAAGCTGTGATGTGAAAATATTTTGTGTTTTTATCACCATCTTTAATCCATTGATCACGTGATCTTTGTTTTCAGTATTTTTCCTCCTGGGCTGAGATGTCCTCTAAAAGAGATTTTAGATGTGTTCGAAGAGTTCCATCTTCATTGGATAGACCCTCTTCTTCTTCTTTTCTATCTAACTTGTCAACTTTGAGTGTAATGTCTCTTTTTCTCTAAAAAATATCTTCAATCATGGCTTTTCTCCATCTTCGAAGCATGGATCTGAGATGTTTTAATTTCTTGACGAGGTTAGCACTTGCATTTTGAGATTGAGTGCGGCTGGTGCAAGAAGAATTAATGAGTTGCAAGAGATCAAGATTGGTATACTAGCAGTCCTCAAATCTGTAAACTTTTCCTCTTTGGTTGTTGGAATCTACCGACGAAAAGAGGGATATTTTGAGCAAAACATATTGGGTGAATGTCTAGCCAGGACACCACCTCCCAGGACCTTTTCAATACCGCGTGATGTAGCAGGAAGAAAGAAGCAATAAAACAGAAAACAATTAAATACATGGATCAGCCAAAAAAGGGCTCATCTCCACAGGGCATGCAAACTTCACTATGAAAAAAAAATATTACAAGAGGAGATCTCACCCTCAACTCTCGTACACCTAATTTCTCCCTCACAGGAAGTTCTCCCTCATAAAAACTCTCTCTCTAGAAAGACCCTCCTGAACCCTTGAAGCGACCACTGTCTACTATTCAGGAGCTCTACTCCATCTTCTCTCAGCATCGCGTGCTCTCTCTCTTCATGGGATTCGCTATTTTCTGGTTACCACGTGACCTCACAAAACTCGAGCCACCACCACTGTCTATTCAATGATCAAGGCATTATAAAGGCCTTAAACCAAATTATAAGGGGTTAAGGAGTCCTTAGATCACTTGAAAACCCTCTCTGGACCATTGGATCTCGACGGAAGCTTCCTGGGCCATCGGATCGTGCACAAAGACCCCTGAACCACGCGTGGACTGCGACTTCGGTCCACACGGCTCCTGTAGACCGCCAGTGCCCCACGGTCCATGGTGGACTGCGCGAGCATTGGGCTAGGCACCAGCACGCGTTGGGTTGGCCCACGCACGTGCATTGGGCCGGCTCGTGCGCTCACCCGTGCTGGGCCCGCCCGTGCCTGGGTAGCATGCGTGCTTGGGCCCGCTTGCGCCTGGGTCGCGTGCGTGCCTGGGCCCGACCATGCCAGGGCCGCACGTTACCATGCTGGGCCCATCCGCATGCTGGGCCTCATGCGGCTGCGCACTGGGCGTGTCTCCACCATGTCGGGCGGCGCTCCACCGGCCGCCACTGTCTCGTGCACCGTACCGCTGCTTCGGATCTTCTTTCGCACGTATCTTAACCATCCGGACTCCATTTAAGGTGATCTTGATCTCGTTGGACTCTATTTTTCATCACAGACCTCACTATGGGCTCAGTGTGGACTGAATCTTGAGGTGTCAAATCCTAACAATCTCCACCTCGACTCAATATTCAGCCTCTTCCTGACTTCGAGAGCTTCTGGATCTCCTCACCCCCATGCCCTGGGGCAATTGCCTGCTGATCATGGATGGGCAAACATGAGAGTCGACCCAGGCCACTCGATCTCATCTTCATCATATACTGTACTCTTTCTGACTTGAGATCTGCTCGGGGTATCATCCTGCTGCAATAAGAATCTCACCTTGGGATGTCGCTTCTCATCCTTTCGAGTCTCCTGTCTCATGCCCGATCCACCTCCATCTGGAGCTCCACCTAGCTCTGAGCTCCATCTGGCTCCTGAAGCTCCACCTCGCACTGGACTCTCCGTCAGATAATAATATCCTCTCCTTCTTTCCCTCTAGAATAATCCTATCACCGCGTAGCATCTTCAGAATTCTTTCACCAGCTACCGTCCTGTAGCCTCTTGAATCCAGTCTGCTCAGTGAAATAAGATTTCGCCTGAAATCGGATATGTATCAGATCTTCCTCAATCTCTTCACTGCACCATCATGTATCCTCCAGCTGACCGTCTCGATACCTCTGATTGCACAGCTCGATCCATCCGGTAGATAAACAGTGCCCTCACTGTTCTCCGAGGAGTTAAACTGCTCCTCTCTGTAACATACATGATAGGGGCATGCAGAATCTAAAATTTACTACTGAAAAGAAGTAGATACCTCGTCAGATATCTTTAGGATATCTCTCTCTGAATTGCTACTGATCGTTGCCACAACAGCCATCGTCCGATCCCTAAGTCGAGAGTAGTATCTGGCTAGATGCCCCAACTCATCACACCGGTAACACCTGATTTTGCTCAAGTCTCTCCTGGACTTGGACCGCCCTCGTCATGATCTCTTGTCGCTCCGTCTACTACCTCCTGCTTCTCTAAAAACCACCAAAGCTGGGCTACCCCCACCTGAGCTCGAAGCTGGGTTCTTCCTCTTGAGAACTTCGTTCTGGAGTATCACCGTGGTAACCTCGTCCATCTTGATGGTGCTCTTCCCCACTAGAAGAGCAGTCACCAAAGACTCATACGAAGAGGAAATCGATGCTAACAAAATCAGCACCATGGTCTTCTCCTCAACATTCTCACCAATGCTGAGGAGGTCGGTAAGGATCTTCTGAAAGTGGCTGAGATGCTCCTGTACACTCTATCTCTCAATCATCCACAACTGGTAAAACTGCCTCCAGAGGAAAAGAGTACTGGTGAGAGACTTCACCATGTATAACTCTTCGAGCTTCGACCACAACACCGTCGGAGAAATCTCACTAAGCACATGGATCACCACCTCATCCGATAGATACATACGGATGGTACTCACCGTCTGCATTTGTAGCCGCCTCCAATCTTGCACCTCCATGGTGGTCGGCTTCTCATCGCACAAGAGAGCATCGATCAATCCTTGCTGGATGAGCACGTCCTTCACCCTTGTCTGCCACAAGGAGAAATTGCTCTTTCCATTAAACTTATTGATCTCCATCTTGATTGATCCTATCTTCTCCATCTTCAGTCTTGCTCACCATCACTGCAATCTGCATCCTTGTACCATCTCGCTCTGATACTATTTGTTGGATGGATGTCTGGTCAGGACACCATCTCCTAGGATCTTTTCGAGACCGCACAATGCAGCAGAAAGAAAGAAAAAATAAAATAAAAAATAATCAAATACATGGATTAGCCAAAAAGGGCTCATCTCCATGGGGCATGCAAACTTTACTATGAAAAAAAAAATATTACAAGAGAAGATCTCATCCTCAACCCTCGTACACCCAATTTCTCCCTCATAAAAAATTCTCTCTCACAAAAGCTCTCTCTAGGAAGACCCTCCTGAATCCCTGAAGCAACCACTGTCTACTATCCAGGAGCCCTACTCCATCTTCTCTCAGCATCACGTGCTCTCTCTCTCCACGGGATTCTCTATTTTCTGGTTACCATGTGACCTCATGAAAATTGAGCCACCACCACTCTCTGTTCAACGATCAGGGCATTATAAAGGCCTTAAACCAAATTATAAGGGGTTAAGGAGTCCTTAGATCACCCGAAAACCCTCTCTGGACTGTTGGACCTCGACCGGAAGCTTTTTGGGCCATCGGATCGTGCATAAAGACCCCTAAACCATGCTTGGACCGCGACTTCGGTTCATGCGGCTCCCGTAGACTGCCAGTGCCCCACGATCCATGGTGGATCGCGCGAGCGCTGGGTTGGGCACCCACACGCACTGGACTGGCCCGCCCACATGCACTGGGTCGGCCTGCACGCTCGCCCGTGCTGGGCTCGCCCGCGCCTGGGTCGTGCACGTGCCTGGGCCGCATGCAACCGCAATGGGCCCGCTGGGCCATGTGCGACTGCGCACTGGGTGTGTCTCCGCCGCACCGAGTGGCGCTCCGTCGGCCGCCGCTGCCTCGTGCACTGTGCCACTGATTCAGATCTTTTTTCGCGCGTATCTTAGCCATCCGGACTCTGTTTGAGGTGATCTTGATCTTGTTGGACTCCATTTTTCATCGTGGACCTCACTGTGAGCTCAATATGGATTGAATCTCGAGATATCAAATCCTAACAAAACATGATTGGAGGTAGAGCATATCAAAGCTGTGCAACTTATGAGCGGAAAAGCAATTTGCCAATCCAAATTAATGAAACTCTTGTCGAGGTTGGCAAGGCTGAGATCCTGTCTAAAATTGGACCATGTGAATTTTCTTTGGGAGAGTATGACTTCAATCATTTCCAAATCATTCAGCAAATTATTAAATTTTCTTGAGGCATTGGAGCAGCTGGAGCATCCTTGTCTGTCTTCTAGCTGACGAATGATGTTGAAGTCATCCAAAATGATCCAAGGGATGTGAATTTGTAGTTTAAGATGTTTGAGTTCAGAGAAGAACTGCTCACATTCCTGAGAATTAAAGGGCCCATATACATTAGTCAGCATCCATTGAGAATTGTTATTGAGACTTTTGAAATGGGTTGTGATGGAGAATGATCATTTGTGAATGTAGTACCCAATAGTAGTGAGCTTTTCCAACAAGTTACTATGCCTCCACTTGATCCTTCAGATTCTTTAGCATCCCACGAGCTAAATTTAGGTTGCAATTAGAAGTACGATGCATACACCGCTGTTGGATGTAACTCAAATACCGATGCAATTAGAAATACTGCAACTGAAGTTACGGTAGTGAAAATTGTTTCTATTTGATTTTATGTATTTGAAAATTGTAAATACAATTGTAGATATTTGATTGCATAATGCTGAAAGTGATATGGCATCCCTGGAATGGATCCACTAAAGTTGCCCCTTTGGACAATTAACTGCTTTTCTGCTATTATACTACAATAACTATCATACAACTTTTATAATTATAATAAAAAGTAATGATCTTATTAAATTATTACTAACTAATATTAAATTATTTTAATAATAATTACTATATTAATTATGTCACTATGAAATAATTTATCATTACAAATTAAATATATTATTATTATAATAAATAATATTTATAATATATATTATTATAATTATAATAAATTATTAGAAAAAATTATATTTTGTAATATGAAGTTTTAGGATACTAGTAATTGAGTCAGTGAAGTTCATGTTACACCCTGAACCCAATAGTCGAGTCAGATATATGATGGCCGCACACTTCCTAGGGAAAGTTCTAAAGAATATGCAAGGCTTATAAAAGTTCTTACAATCTCAACATTCTATGAACACTATCGATCTCAATTCATAATAAATAATTTTATATTAATAAATATCAATCTTATATAATTTATAAAACTTGATCATCCAATTATTACTAATGGTACTCTATCTAAATCGATCTTTTCAATCGTGATTCCAACCATAGTCAAGTGCAAGCACTCGATAACTCTGAAACAGAAAAAGAGGAGGAAGAGGATTGGTGAGCTTTACATCTTAGTAAAAATCTCTACATATCCATATCAATATAATAATATAATTTAAAAATAGCAATAGGTATAAAACATAAAATCTCATATAAAATATCTAGAATAATTCAAACATCCACATAATTATGTATCAAATATCTATCTTATCAAAAAAGATATATGACCATATGTCAAAAAGTGAAACCTTTTATTCAGCATTAGTTTCATATCTTATTATTATTTTTCTTATCACATATTTAGCTTTCTTAATATTTTTCTTTTCGACTTTGGACTAACCAAGATCATGCCTTAATCTCTAGAGAGAGAAAATGTAGAGAGAGAAGGTAGAGAGAGGAGAGAGAAAAGAGAGAGAAAGAAGAGAGAAAGGAGAGAGAGGAAAATTCTCTCCTTCTTCTTCTTATTTTATTTTATTTTTTTATTTTTTCTCTTTCTCTTTTTCTTTTTTTTCTTTTCTTTTTCTTTTTCCTTTTTCTTTTTTTTTTCTTTTTTCCTTTTTCTTTTCTTTTCTTTTCTTCTTCTTCTTCTTCTTCCTTTCTTTTCTTCCCGCGGCCTCCCTTGGCTGAAACAGGAGAAGACCGTGAGGTCCCCCCCCTCGGTGGCTCGGGCTCCGACGGCTTGGCCGGAGATCCGGCAACGACGACCGACAACCGAGAGCAAGGAATCGCCGGCGGCAAGACTTGACCGGCGGGAGAAGAGTTTTCTAAAAAAAACAGGGAACCATCCCTATTCTTTTTATTTTCCGATCATTGGCCGGTCATCGACGGCCAAGATTTTTAGGGAAGGAAGAGAGAGAGATGGAGGTCTGGTCTTGGGGATGGGATGCCGCAACCGGCGGCGCCGGTGGCAGGAAAAGAGAAGAGAGGATCCGACCGAAATAGAGCAAAACAGGGGTTTACCTTGTTCATGGATTTTTCGGCGATCCTGGCGGCCGGCGAGGAATCTAAAACCATGGGAAGAAAGAGAAGAGGGAGAGGAAGAAAGTTTGGAGCCTTACCTGAGCTCCGGTGGCCTCTTCGACCTTCAATTTTCGGTGAACACGAGAAGAGGCTGCCGCGGCTTCTACGGAGAAAAGGAGAGGAATCGGCTCGACGGTCGTCGGTGGAGGCTCGTGAGGGAGAGGAGAGTCTTATTTATAGAGAATCCTAGAGTTCTAAGAGGCCTAGAGTCCTTCTCTGATCGGGATTCATCGGAGAAGAAGACTCCCTTCGGGAGTCTCCTTCCGTCCCTTTTTTTTTTTTTTTAAATCTGGGTTATTACATTCTCCCCTCCTTAAAATAATTTCATCCTCGAAATTAGGTTATGTTGTTCGAGATACCTATTTCAAAGTATACATTCTTCATATCATTCTCAAGCTTACGATAATGTCATATATATTATTTATTTCTCATGATCTTATTATAACAAAAATTATTTGAAATCTCAAACTCATCCCTTCTTATTGATTTCTCAACTTTTTGAAGAACTGTAACATTTTGGACTTGTATTAATATACCACCCTTATTTGTCTAATACACTCCACTTGAAATTCATAATTATCTCAGACTACCCTTGATAGAAAAATAAAGAAAGGTCGAACATTGGACACTCTTCACGATTATCGATTTCTTTCTTCTCTTGACCTTCCAATAAATATTATATGTAGACTCTCATCTTAAGAAAACCTCAATCTTCTATATCAGTCCAAGTAACAATATTAAATTTAAAAAAAAATATGAGATCTATATCAGGACATTCTAAGTTTGAACTAATATCAGAACTATCAAGCTGTTAATAAACTTGAGATATCTAAAATTTCTTAGCATTATCTATAATAAAACAACCTACTGACAAAAATTATCCGGCTATGATCAGATTAGATCAAAATTTATAGCATCCTTTCATTATCAATAAAATCCATCCTTATTTGCAACTAATGTATTTCATCATAATATCTTTTGATTTAAAAGATTAATATTTCTAATCAATTTAATCCACCATGCCTTGCTGCACACTCTGATCTTAATTTATCAAATTATATAATTATATCAAAGATAAAAATATCCTTACATGTTAGATCGATTTAGGATAGATCCAACCTTCAAATTTCATATAAGACTTAGGGCAAAATTTTAAGTTTCTTTATCTCTACTACCTTTGGGTATAGCATATAAAAATTAAATCTTGATCCACTTCCTATATTTGAAATCATTGCATAAGTTTCATCACTCTTCAAGAATCTAACATATCTAGAATCAATTGGAGTTAACCTTAGATTTACCTTACAATCATTTAGATAATTCCTAAATCAATCTTCTTTTTTTTTTTTTTTAAGAATTAATTCTAACTTGACAAACTAGAAGAATTCAAGCCAACATCCTTAAGTAGAGTCAACTTGATTATTTCTTATAGAGCTCTCTTCATCACAACTCTTAATATTAATCGATAAATCCATACAAAATCTTGTCCCTCGTATAAGTCATTCCAAATTTAACACTAACAAGATGTCTTAGTTCAATTTAAAAAATAATAATCCAAATTTTGACTTGAATACTTAATACACTTCACCATTTTCAATAATCACAAAAAAAAATCTAATCCAAAGATAGTAATATAAATTATTAAAGATTTCATCATAACCTGTATATCATACTCTGACAAAATAAATTTTCTTCTTTAATTTAACAATAATATCAAAATACTTTTGATCCACTTAGAAAAGTAAACTTTTGACTTGAAATTCAATACAACTTGAAAGATCAAGGAATCATATTCAGAATATGATATTTTGAGTAACCAAAGATTTCACCAAAATATGTATCTCATATTCTCATAATAAAATTCAAATATATTTTTCATCTAAGATTGAATTTCATATATGATTCTCTTATAGGTTCAATGCTCAAAAAATATTTCTCTCTCATATGATGAAATTTCTTCTTAGACCATACCCTAATTAATTTTCTTTTGATAAGTCCAAAAATTTATAATGCTCAAATAATTAACATCAAAATCAGAAAAGTTATCATAATTTTCTTCCATATAAGTTTAGCATTCCAAAATCATCGAGTATACTCAACATTACATATCAATACCTCCCACTTCATTCCAAGATCAACTCCTTTCATATTTAGGTCAACCTTACTAATTGAAATCTAAGATATAACTCATCAATTCTATTATAGATATCATATGCCACTTATACATAAATTTCATCTTAATATCTATTGATTCGAAATCTAAATATTGAATCTTCTCTTTTATATCTATCATGTTACTTACGATCATAACCTAAGTTCAGATATCACTAAAGTCATAATTTCAAATAATTATAATCTTAAGCTTAAATACCACTTAAATCATATTCTCTAATGATCATAACCTAAATTGTAATATTCTATTACATCCTTAATGATTATAACCTCAGACTCTAATATTATTTACCATACTCTATTGATTATAATCTCAAAGTTTTGATATCACTTATATGACAATCCTTAGTGACCTTAAACTTGGGCTCTAGTACTGTTCTGTCATATCCTAATCACTTGTATCATTGTCTTCAAATAAACGTAATCTAACCTCTAAGCTCAGATGCCACTCTGTCACATCCTACTGATCTTACATAAAGTTTTAATATCTCTAGTGATCTTAAACCTAAGCTCTGATATTATTCTATCTCATCCTATTCATTTATATCGTAATCTCCAATGATTATAATCTAAGCTCTAATATCACTCTGTAATATTCTAATCACTTATATCATAATCCCTAATGATCATAACCTGGCTCTAATACCATTCTGTCACGCCCCGAACCCAACACCCAGATCGGATACGTGATGGCCGCACACTCCTTAGAGCAAGCCCTAAAGAATATGCAGGGCCAAATTAAATCACTACAACCTTAACATCCATAACAATTAATTTCAACAATAATTCATAAAATCTTGCATAATTACAATTTAAATTTCTTCAATTCTCTGATCAAATACTATGACACTCTATTTATCCTTCTGCTCACCCGTAAATCCAAGCCATAGCCAATCATGAACGTCCTGTAACTCTGAGAAGAAAAAGAAAGATGAAGGGGTGTGAGCTTTACAGCCCAGTAAGAATTCCCATATCACACTGATATAATAATATAGTCTGAAAATAAGGATAAGCAGTAAGATATAAAATCTCATATTCAATGTCCAGAATAATGCAAATATTCATAAATTTTCTGTTTTGTCAAAATAGATACATCATCATATATTAACAGGTGAAACACTTTTATTCAACAATTGTTTCATGTCTTATCTTTCATTTCTCCTTTCATAATCACATGATTTTTAACATTTTCTTTCTAGCTCTGGACTATCTGAGTCTATACCTCAATCATCATCCAGATCGAATCCACTTAAAAAGTCTTTCAAGACTGTCCCAGGATGAGCTCCTGGCTGGCTGTCCCACGTACGAAAGCCCGTGAGAGGCTGTCCCAGGCATAAGCTCCTGGCGGGCTGTCCCAGGCATGAGCTCCTGGCCGGCTGATCCACCTGTAAGCCAGTGGGGGCTGTCCCAGGCATAAGCTCCTGGCGGGCTGTTCCACATGACAAGACTAGTCCATACCATATATCTCTTTCTTTTCATTTAATCATTATGTGTTGATTTCATCAAATCAATTCTGACTTGCATTATGATCAATTCAGATATGTCATATCCATATAATCATGCCATCAATCTCTGATACATATAAATTGACATAACATACTCATGCTCAAAATCAAATAACAGTATCTCAGGTATAATAAATTCATCGATCTCAAATCCGACAATGCAAAACCAACGATGCAAGACCAACAGTAAAATAGCATATATATAATAGTGATCATGTACAGGGATTCTTACCTTTACCGATGATTGATCCAAGCACAGAAATCAATGTTCTTCTTTGACTTATGAATTTCTTTAACAAAATATTCTACTCGATATCATATACAGACAATCATCTCTTCATAACCCTGATCAAACATAAAAATCATATATAGAGAAAATTACCGATAATCGATCCTAATAACACAGATCAAGGACTTCTCTTAGGATTAACCAAAATTAGGACTTGTCTATGTATCAGGATCCTTCATTGATCCATAAGACTTTTAGAGAGATAAAATCCATGAAGAGAGGGAGAATTCTAGAGAGAGAAAGTAGAGAGAGAAAGTGGAGAGAGAAACTTTCGCATCCTTCCGATGAGGCACTCATGATCGAGATCATCAGAGGTCCTATCAGGGTGACTCAATATGAATCAAGTGTTACAAATTTCGAATAGGATCAGCTGGGATCAGATCTATCGCACGAATTTCGGAGCAATCTCAAATCATCTTATTTTCATCTTCAAGTTTATTCTAGGGTTCATGATGCAATCAGAGAGGAAGAAAAGATCCTAGAGAGATAAAATTCGTAAAGAGAGAGAAAAGTCTAGAGAGAGAATCTAGAGAAAGAAAATGTAGAGAGAGAAGGTAGAGAGAGGAGAGAGAAGAGAGAGAGAAAGAAGAGAGAGAAAAATTCTCTCCTTCTTCTTCTTATTTTATTTTATTTTTTTATTTTTTCTCTTTCTCTTTTTCTTTTTTTTTTTCTTTTCTTTTTCTTTTTCCTTTTTCTTTTCTTTTTCTTTTTTCCTTTTTCTTTTCTTTTCTTTTCTTCTTCTTCTTCTTCCTTTCTTTTCTTCCCGCGGCCTCCCTTGGCTGAAACAGGGGAAGACCGTGAGGTCCCCCCCCTCGGTGGCTCGAGCTCCGACGGCTTGGCCGGAGATCCGGCAACGACGGCCGACAATCGAGAGCAAGGAATCGCCGGCGGCAAGACTTGACCGGCGGAAGAAGAGTTTTCTAAAAAAATCAGGGAACCATCCCTATTCTTTTTATTTTCCGATCATTGGCTGGTCATCGGCGGTCAAGATTTTTAGGGAAGGAAGAAAGAGAGATGGAGGTCTGGTCTTGGGGATGGGATGCCGCAACCGGCGACGCCGGTGGCCGGAAAAGAGAAGAGAGGATCTGGCCGAAACAGAGCAAAACAGGGGTTTACCTTGTTCATGGATTTTCCGGCGATCCTGGCGGCCGGCGAGGAATCTAAAACCATGAGAAGAAAGAGAAGAGGGAGAGGAAGAAAGTTTGGAGCCTTACCTGAGCTCCGGTGGCCTCTTCGATCTTCAATTTTCGATGAACACGAGAAGAGGCTGCCGCGGCTTCTACGGAGAAAAGGAGAGGAATCGGCTCGACGGTCGCTGCTGGAGGCTCGTGAGGGAGAGGAGAGTCTTATTTATAGAGAATCCTAGAGTTCTAAGAGGCCTAGAGTCCTTCTCCGATCGGGATTCATCGGAGAAGAAGACTCCCTTCGGGAGTCTCCTTCCGTCCCTTTTTTTTTTTTTTTTTAATCTGGGTTATTACACCCCTTTCCTTCGCGTAATTTTTCTCGTTGCTTAATAAAGGCCAGGTAGATGCTTTACCAGCCTCCTTATTCCTCCTAAAAAGGAATGGTTCATGCAGCATTAGCAGTATTCTTGGCTGGAACTTGAGCCAGCAAGACTGCTGCTGGGGACTGAGGTTTTCTTGCTTTCCAGGTAGCTGAGTTAACAATCTATTTGAATAGTGCAAGGTCAATGTGGACGATTAAAGATCCAGCTGGAGCACGACAGGTGGGTATTGGATTCCCAAGTTGAATTCTTCTTCACCATTTTGTCTTGCTTCAAGCACAAGAAATTAGAAGAATGAATGTTTTATTGGGAGTGTGGCTTGCTTACTCCACTCTAGAGTTCCTCTCTAAAATTATTTGTAATCAACAAGTATGGCATCTTTCGGCGATTCCGGAGATCCCAACCATTCTTTCCTCTTCGTCTCGCAACTTCCACTCTCTCTCTGGTACTGATACCCAGTGGGACGAGTCTCAAACCATCCTGACTCAACAAGATGCACGTAAAAAAGAGAGAACCTCTCCTAACTCTCCACGAGGCGGAAGACTGCAACCGAGCCACTTCCTACAGAGACGATGGTCAGTTGCAACGGGAGCCAACACCGTTCCTTTGGGGTGGAAGTCCTGGTTTAAACCAAGGTTTGGCACACCAAATTCTGCAGGACTTCTCGGCCCTCTGCCACTTAGGAGTATATCAGACAGGACAAACCCAGCATCGCATGGTGCACGATCATCGGCAAAACCCCTTCGTAATCTCCCGCGCGGATACTCTGCTCGTATCTCAACCCATGGGTTCCGATAGGTACAACATACTATCACTCCTCTCGCTGTCTCGAGCACTGGGTCGCCGTTCGCAGCGCCACTTGGAAGTCGGTTTCAAAATGGACGGACGATTCAACATCAACGTCCCAGCCGACGATGGCCACACCATCCCCGCCGCTCGTCCCTACACCACTCCAAGGGAAACTTGAAATGGCGCCGAACAATATCGTGTCCTACAAATATCGCCGCTTCTACCCATCCTAAACCATGTCTTAGCATCACTCCTAGTGCCAAAGGTTATAAACAATTTTTAAAAAGCAAAGAAGCTCTAGGAAAGCAACTCCCATCAGGGTGTAATACTAGTAAAGCACGGCACCAAACTTATGCTGAAGCTCCACGGTTTGGAACTGGCTCTGCGCATCCTACCTCCCCGCCGCTCTATAAGATTTTGAGCCCCCCGGATTTCGCTATTCGCCAGCCTACGCCGTTCCAGAAAGGGAGGTGCTTCAGACGTGGTGGAAACGACCATTCAAGAGAAGCTTGTCGTGATCCTATAAAATGCTTCTATTGTGGTAAGATCGGTCACAAGGCTCGCTCGTGTAAGGATCGACAGCTCTCTTTTTAGCTCAGCCTCAAGACAAAGAAGTGCCTAGAGACGTATGCAGGCAAGGCGATCCCTACAGATGAGTGGACAAAGAGCTACCCCTAAGCATGTTCCTCTCCCTTGTCCCTCCCCGCCATCAACCCCAGACCATGGCTTCCACAACCCACAGGCTTTTGTGGCCGTCTCCTTGGATACGGAGGAAACTGAGTTATACATGGAAAGAGCAGCTTATGTTGAGGCCTTTGGACGACAACTCAAAGAGGATGATGTACAGAATGCACTTGCCATCAAAGCTAACCTCCCAGGTGTCTGGACGACGAGGAAGCTGGCCGAAGCCAACACCTTCTTCGTGGCCTGTCCATCAAGGGACTTTGTCCATGTCACGCCCCAAACCCAGCACCTGAGTTGGGCACAAGACACGGCCACACAACCCTAGAGCAATGCCCTGAGGATCATGTAAGGCCTAAAATTTAACACTTCAAAATTTTAAATAACCAATTAAATACCAAATCAATCAACCGATGTCACAGCTTCAAATCGAATGTAAACTTGTTCAATACAATTATTCAAATGTTCATTAGCATCAGAGAATTTAAACTAACTAAATTACTAAAGGCTTCAGTTCTCATTTGCTCTCGTCCAAACCATCCAACTAAGCATCCTGTGAGTCTGAAAAAAAATAAGAAGAAAATATGAGCTTCTCCAGCTCAGTAAGAATTACTGCACATGTACATCAAGCCAGTAAATAAAATTAATATTTTTAAAACCAATGCAATTGAGAAATCTCCTAGGTATACAATAACTGGAATAATGTCACAAATATGCATATGTATCATCATACATCATCAGGTGAAATCTTCATTCATTGTTGAATTTCATATTAAATGTTGTATTTTCTCACATTTTCGGTCTGTCAATGTTTTATCCCTTTTTGGCTTTGGACTAACCCAGACCATACCTCAATCTCTTTCCAATCCAATTATTCTTTCATAAAAGCCTTTCAAGGCTGTCCCAGGATGAGCTCCTGGCCGGCTGTCCCACGTAAAAAAGCTCGTGAGAGGCTGTCCCAGGCATAAGCTCCTGGCGGGCTGTCCCAGGCATGAGCTCCTGGCCGGCTGATTCATATGTCGAGGTTAGTCCAAAACAAACCCTTTTTCCTTTAATTCTTGATTTTATCAAATTATTTCAAATTACAGAATGATGAAATTGATAAATCATATCCACAAGACTCATACCATCAAACATAAAAATCTTTTCATAACATACTTATATTTTAAAAGAAATATTCATATAAGCCATATCTCAATGTCTCGAGCATAGAAAAAAAAACTCATCGATTATAATTTCGATATTGCAAATTCAACATATAAGACTAACAAATAACTAACATATATTTAGCGATGATCATGTACAGGATTCTTACCTCGATAAATGAGAATTCAAATTCATAGCCTTATAGTCAGGAAATCAAATCCTACTCGTTGTCCCTCTGATCGTTGGACTGTTCTCCTATCAAACAAAATAAATTATTTTAACCAAATAAATTTTCTATATATATTGAGGTTATCTGACTCATACCCATATCCCCCCCCTTTATATATATATATATATATATATATATATATATATATATATATATATATATATATATATATATGTACGTATGTATATATATATATAATTATATTATATATATATATATATATTTATATATTTTTAATTTTTATTCATTATTATTATTTATTTATTTTTTTTATTTATTTTAAATATATATGTATGTATATATGTATATATATATATATATTATTTATTTATTTTTTTATTTAGAGAAGAGAGAAGAGGCTTCTTCTTCTTCTCTTCCCCACGTTCGAAAACAGGGAACCCGAGCCCCCATCCGAACTTCTCCCTTCATCCCGACCAAGAGAGCACCTCCGGCCACCTTTCCCGACAACGTCCCGACGCCGGCGATGCTACCATGTCGGTGGCAGTGCCACCATCCCTGTTGCCGGTGGCAGAAAAGGAAAAAAAAGAATCACACAAACAGGGTATCCCTGTTTGAGCCCGAACCGGCACCTCGCCGGCTTCCAAATACACCGGTGATCGGAGAATAAAAAGGAGAAGAGGAATACCTTGCTCCGCCGTCCAAAGAAAGCTCCGATGACCCCCCCTTTCTTCCGATCAACCACCCACGGTAACCTTTGCGAAAATCTCTCAAATCCCTCGATTTTCTTCGAAATTTTTGTTGTAAATTCCTAAGAGAGGATGGGGGATCTTTATAGTGGAGGTTTCCTACCCTAGCCGAACTCTTTGAGTCTGATTTTGCCGGAAACGGGAAGGAAGAAGACTCCGGCTAGGAGTCTTCCTCCTCCTCTGTATTATTATTATTATTATTTTTTGTTTTTGTTGTTGGGCCGTTTGGGCTATAGGCCCAAGTAACTGGGCTGCTACAATCTCCCCCCTTAAAAAATTTCATCCTCAAAATTTACATACCTGAGTTTTCAAAGAGTTGTGGATACTTGATCTTCATTTCTATCTCGAGTTCCCATGTAGCCTCTCTCTCACTATGATTGCTCCATTGGATCTTCACATAAGGAATAATTCAATGTCGTAACACCTGATCTTTCTTGTCAACAATCCGTACTGGATATTCTTCATAAGTCAGATTTTTCTGAAGATGCAAAGGTTCATAACTCACCACATGACTTGGATCTGGAATATACTTCCTCAACATCGATACATGAAACACATTATGTACACCAGATAAAGCCGGTGGTAATGCTAACCGATATGCAACCTCTCCAATCCTGTCTAAAATTTCAAAAGGGTCTAAAATTACACCTTTAGTGGGAGAAACTCTCAGAAAAACATGATCGCCTACCTGAAATTCCAGCTCCCTTCTTCTATTATCAGCATAACTCTTTTGCCTGCTCTGAGCCGTACGAAGTCGTTCCCGGATCATGTGTACTTTTTCCACTGTCTGCTGCACTATTTCTGGTCCCAACAGTTTTCTTTCTCCCACCTCATCCCAACAAATGGGCGATCTACATTTTCTTCCATATGATACCTCGAAAGGAGCCATCTGAATGCTTGCTTGGTAGCTATTATTATAAGCGAACTCAACCAATGATAAGTGATTATCCCATGCTTCACCTATGTCCATGACACAAGCCCTTAACATATCCTCTAGGATCTGTATGGTCCGTTCTGATTGTCCGTCAGTTTGAGGATGAAAAGCTGTACTGAAATTTAACTTGGTTCCAAGAGCTTTATGAAGACTCTTCCAAAACTGAGAAACAAATCTACTATCTCGATCTGACACAATAGTAACTGGTACTCCATGCAGTCATACTATCTGCTCTATATACAAGCCTGCCAATCTTTCTAAGGAAAGACCAATCCGAAAGGGTAAGAAATGTGCTGATTTCGTCAATTGGTCAACAATTACCCATACAGCATTATTATTTCGAAACATTTTAGGTAATCCAGTCACAAAATCCATAGTAATATGCTCCCATTTCCACTGAGGAATAAGAAGAGACTGCAATGGTCTTGCTGGTCTTTGATGTTCAGCTTTTACTTGTTGACATACCAAACATTGGGCTACAAATTGTGCAATATCCCTTTTCATACCAGACCACCAAAAATTTCTTTTCAAATCTTGATACATTTTTGTGCTTCCAGAATGCATAGTGTAAGTCGAACAGTGAACCTCCTCTAGGATCTCGTTCCTTAATCCTAAAATCTTGGGAACACATAGCCTGTTATCAAATCTCAATGACCCATCCTCATGCATCCAAAATTTTGTTTGTATACCGGATTTCACTGCCTCTACGACCTTTTGTAACTCTGAATCCTCCTTTTGAGCTGCTTTAATCTTTTCAATCAAAATAGGCTGTAGTACAAGATTTGCAAGTTGAATTTGAGAATCATGTAGTCGTATTTCAATTCCTGATTTCTCTAAATCTAGCAATATAGACTTTTGTGAGGTGATTAGAGCAGCCAATTCACCAGAAAATTTTTTACTTAAAGCATCAGCTACAACATTCGCCTTCCCGGGATGATAATTTATTGTCAAGTCATAGTCCTTCAATAGTTCCAACCACCTTCTTTGTCTCAAATTTAACTTCTTCTGAGTAAAGATATATTTTAAACTTTTATGATCTGTGAAAATCTCGCAATGCTCCCCATATAAGTAATGCCTCCATATTTTTAAAGCAAAAACCACAGCTGCTAATTCTAGGTCATGAGTAGGATAATTTCGCTCATATAACTTCAATTATCGAGAGGCATAAGCTATCACCTTTCCTTTTTGCATCAAAACACAACCGAGACCTTTACGAGAAGCATCGCTATAGATAGTGAAACCCTCTATCCCAGATGGAATGGTTAAGATTGGAGCAGTCACCAATCATCTTTTTAACTCTTGAAAGCTTTGCTCGCATTCGTCTGTCCATTCAAACTTTACTTGTTTTTGTGTTAGACGAGATAGAGGCATGGCAATACTAGAGAAACCTTCCACAAACCTTCGATAATAGCCAGCTAATCCCAAAAAGCTGCGTATCTCTGATACGTTAGTAGGTCGGCTCCAGTCAACTACTGCCTCCACTTTCCTTGGGTCAACTGAGATACCCTCCTTGGAGATGACATGCCCGAGAAAAGTAACACTGTTCATCCAAAATTCATATTTTTGTAGCTTTGCATACAGCTTCTTTTCCCTCAGAGTTTGTAATACAATCCTCAAATATTCTTCATGCTTGAGTGAGCTTTTCGAGTAAATCAAAATGTCATCAATAAATACAACTACAAATCGATCCAAGTATGATGCAAACACTCGATTCATAAGATCCATAAAGGCTGCCGGTGCATTGGTCAGACCAAATGGCATGACCAGAAACTCATAATGCCCATATCTAGTCTGAAAGGCTATTTTTGATATGTCTCCAGGCTGTATCTTCAACTGATGGTAGCCAGAACGAAGATCAATTTTTGAGAAGATCTGAGCCCCTTGCAACTGATCAAACAAATCATCGATTCATGGTAAAGGATATTTGTTTCGCACTGTTACCTTGTTTAATTCTCGATAGTCTATGCAAAGCCGAAGGCTACCATCTTTCTTCTTCACAAAAAGTACTGGAGCTCCCCAAGGTGACACACTAGGTCTAATGAATCCTTTATCCAACAACTCTTGTAATTGCTTTTGTAATTCCTTCAATTCTGTTGGAGCCATTCGATAAGGGACTTTAGAAACTGAACTTGTACCAGGGATCAAGTCAATAGAAAATTCAATCTCTCGATCAGGAGGTAGTCCAGGCAGGTCATCTGGAAAAACATCAGAAAATTCTTTCACAATAGGGATATCCTCTAACTTGAGTTTCTCATTCTGAGTATCTAATACAGTGGCTAGAAATCCTTCACATCCTTTTCTAAGAAATTTTTGAGCATGAATAGCTGAGATGAACTTCTGGTGAAAGAAGGGTTTAGTACTCTTAAAACTAAACTCTGACTGATCTGGAATTTGAAACATTATTGTCTTTTGAAAGCAGTCAACTGTAGCATGATATGCTGCTAACCAATCCATCCCTAAGATTAGATCAAAGTTCTTCATCTCTAAGACTAAGAAGTCTGCTTTCATCTCCCTATCCTCAATACTTAGTACACAATCTTTGCAAATTGAATTAACCAAGATCACCTCTCCACTTGGTGTACAGACACAGAGATTATTTTCTAAAGGTGTAGGAGACATCTCTTTAGTCTTCTTCATAAAACTAGTTGCTATAAAAGAGTGGGTAGCTCCAGGATCAAATAGAGCATAGACATTGTTGGATGCAATTTTAATCCTACCTGTCCGATATTCATTTATCATTCAGGGCTATATGTCCTTATATATCTAATCATATAATAATTCATGACATATATATAAAAAAACTTTTAATAGATCGATTCAGTACCTGTCACCACTGAGTTAGAAGCATTAGCATCCTGTTGTGTAAGTGCATAGACTCGTCCTTGGGTCTTCAATTTTTGTTGTCCCGCATCTTATCTTTGTACATCTTGGGGTGCTCGATTTGCGGGGGTATTCTGATAATTTTGAGGCATCTGCTGTCTCTGTGATTCTCCTCCACTGCGGCATACAACTGCTTTGTGGCCATCTCGTCCACATTTGTAACATTGTCCCCTAGGCCATGTGCAATCTCGTTTAAGATGGGGTCCTCCACATCTATAACATATAATGCTCCCCTGAGATTGAATTTTACTTTCAACGACAGTCTGGCTTGGTTTTGGGGTCTTTGGTTTGAAGGCTCTGCTACTTTGACCTTGAGAATCAATTGCTCGACTCCTTTTTTTCATACTTTTCTCTCTCACTGCTTGAGCATCATTGAGTCCTTTTTCTATTATTAAGCATTTGTTTACGACTTCTTTATAAGTGGGCAGCTCAAAAACAGTCACCAGTTGTTGGATTCTCTCCCTTAACCTATTTTCAAATTTTCTGGCTTGAACATTTTCCTCAGCTATCAATGTAGGGGCATATCTCGATAATTCTTCAAATTTGGCTGCATATTGAGCAACTATCATGTGGCCCTGCACCAGACGATCGAACTCTCGAAATTTCTGGAGTCGGATACTCTGGAGAAAATACTTCTCATAGAAAACCTTTCTAAATTCTTCCCATGTAAAAGGTACATCATTTGGCCCTAACTTTCCAATTTCCATCTCCCACCAATCGGCTGCCTCACCTTGTAACATAAACGTGGCAAAAGTGACCTTGTCTTCCGCAGGACATCTCAAAGCATGGAAAGCTTTCTCTATTGCTTTTAGCCAGCTTTCAGCTTCCATAGGATCTGGGGTCCCTGAGAATGCTGGTGGTGCATATTTTTTGAAGTCTAATAAATTGATCTGACGTTCATACTGATTTTCAGCTCTTTGTTGCTGCTGGGACTGTCGCTCCTGAAATATTTGTTGTATGATCTGTTGTTGTTGTCCCTATTGCACCTCCAATATCCTCCTCATATCTTCCCTTGTAGCCACTTATTGTTGAACCAGTACTTGCATTAACTGAGCTGCAGTAATTTGTTCCCCAAGTTGAATTTCAAGTTCTCCTGGAGTTTCTTCCCCAAGATTGACCTCTGCAGGCTCAGTCGGATGTTCTTGTTGTGGTGCTTCATCATCTGATGAGGGTGGAGCATTTTCTTGTGGTGTAGCTGGCTCCCAAGCATTAGAGCCATCCGCAAAACGAGTAGGTCTCCGATTTTGCCCACGCTCAGTCCCTCTTGCCATGACAACCTACACAGTTTCACTTGAGTCAAGAATTTAAGAATAATATTTCATATTAGTCAATTTTCATCTAAAAGTCACCCATATACTCTCTCTCTAAAATAAATCATA
The DNA here is from genome assembly GCF_000442705.2 of Elaeis guineensis. Taxonomy (NCBI): domain Eukaryota; kingdom Viridiplantae; phylum Streptophyta; class Magnoliopsida; order Arecales; family Arecaceae; genus Elaeis; species Elaeis guineensis. The sequence goes on along the minus strand of NC_026006.2, from coordinate 47,078,494 downwards.
GGATTCCTAAACCTAGGCTCTGATACCACTCTGTCACGCTCCAAACCCAGCACCTGAGTTGGGCACGAGACACGGCCACACAACCCTAGAGCAATGCCCTGAGGATCATGTAAGGCCTAAAATTTAACACTTCAAAATTTTAAATAACCAATTAAATACCAAATCAATCAACCGATGTCACAGCTTCAAATCGAATGTAAACTTGTTCAATACAATTATTCAAATGTTCATTGGCATCAGAGAATTTAAACTAACTAAATTACTAAAGGCTTCAGTTCTCATTTGCTCTCGCCCAAACCATCCAACTAAACATCCTGTGAGTCTGAAAAAAATAAGAAGAAAATATGAGCTTCTCCAGCTCAGTAAGAATCACTGCACATGTACATCAAGCTAGTAAATAAAATTAATATTTCTAAAACCAATGCAATTGAGAAATCTCCTAGGTATACAATAACTGGAATAATGTCACAAATATGCATATGTATCATCATACATCATCAGGTAAAATCTTCATTCATTGTTGAATTTCATATTAAATGTTGTATTTTCTCACATTTTCGATCTGTCAATATTTTATCCCTTTTTGGCTTTGGACTAACCCAGACCATACCTCAATCTCTTTCCAATCCAATTATTCTTTCATAAAAGCCTTTCAAGACTGTCCCAGGATGAGCTCCTGGCCGGTTGTCCCACGTACGAAGCCCGTGAGAGACTATCCCAGGCATAAGCTCCTGGCGGGCTGTCCCAGGCATAAGCTCCTGGCCGGCTGATTCATATGTCGAGGTTAGTCCAAAACAAACCCTTTTTCTTTTAATTCTTAATTTTATCGAATTATTTCAAATTACAGAATGATGAAATTGATAAATCATATCCACAAGACTCATGCCATCAAACATAAAAATCCTTTCATAACATACTTATATTTTAAAAGAAATATTCATATAAGCCATATCTCAATGTCTCGAGCATAGAAAAAAAAAACTCATCGATTATAATTTCGATATTGCAAATTCAACATATAAGACCAACATATATTTAGCGATGATCATGTACAGGATTCTTACCTCGATAAATGAGAATTCAAATTCACAGCCTTATAGTCAGGAAATCAAACCCTACTCGTTGTCCCCCTGGTCGTTGGACTGTTCTCCTATCAAACAAAATAAATTATTTTAACCAAATAAATTTTTTATATATATTGAGGTTATCTGACTCATACCCATGTCCCCCCTTTATATATATATATATATATATATATATATATATGTATGTATATATATATATAATTATATTATATATATATATATTTAATTTTTATTCATTATTATTATTTATTTATTTTTTTATTTATTTTATATATATATGCATGTATATATGTATATATATATATATTATTTATTTATTTTTTTATTTAGAGAAGAGAGAAGAGGCTTCTTCTTCTTCTCTTCCCCACGTTCGAAAACAGGGAACCCGAGCCCCCATCCGAACTTCTCCCTTCATCCCGACCAAGAGAGCACCTCCGGCCACCTTCCTCGACAAAGTCCCGACACCGGCGATGCTACCATGTCAGTGGCAGTGCCACCATCCCTGTTGCCGGCGGCAGAAAAGGAAAAAAAAGAATCACACAAACAGGGTATCCCTGTTTGAGCCCGAATCGGCACCTCGCTGGCTTCCAAATACATCGGTGACCAGAGAATAAAAAGGAGAAGAGGAATACCTTGCTCCGCCATCCAAAGAAGGCTCCAATGACCCCCCTTTCTTTCGATCAACCATTCATGGTAACCTTTGCGAAAATCTCTCAAATCCCTCGATTTTCTTCAAAATTTTTGTTGTAAATTCCTAAGAGAGGATGGGGGATCTTTATAGTGGAGGTTTCCTACCCTAGCCGGACTCTTTGAGTCTGATTTTGCCAGAAACAGGAAGGAAGAAGACTCCGGCTAGGAGTCTTCCTCCTCCTCTGTATTATTATTATTATTTTTTTTTTTTTGTTGTTTGGCCGTTTGGGCTACAGGCCCAAGTAACTGGGCTACTACAGTCCATCAGCTAATGGTAGGAGGTCATATAAGAGGTAACGATTTCTCCTTACAGGTGAGTCCCTGGGATCAATTCAAAGGAGGAATACCCATCAGCTAAAACTCAAAGTTAGTGCAAGTCTGTTCGATTTTCCCTTAATTTGTTGGAATTCCCGTTCAGTGGCAACAATCATCTCAACATTTGGCCTCCCTTATAAGGCAAGCAAAAGTTGTCTAAAATGGGATGATCTAACATCCTTTGATCTTGATTTCTTTTGTGAAGAGATTGAAGATGTGCCGAAATCTGTGGATGTAACAGTAGGGCGGCTAGGGCCTTTCCCTTAGAATGTGAAGATAAGGGTCAAATTGTTGCACCACCAGGATCTGGTACCATACGATGCAGTAAAAAAAAAAAAATAAATAAGAAATATAATACAAATACGTGGATCGGCCTCAAGCCTATCTTCATGGGGTGTGCAAGCTTCACTATGAGAGAATAAAATAAAATCAATACAAGAGTCTCTCAAGAAGAAAAGCTCCAAAACTCTCACAAAAGCTCTCTAAAACCTCTGTTGAAGTTTTTTCACACCTCTAAGACATCACCAGCTCTCCAACGCAATAAACAGTTTGTCAATCGGAGCTATATAGGCTCCAAAATCACAAAAATACTGTTTCAATAGGAAACAGTCCCAATCAAATCTAAAATCATGCATGGCTGTCCAATCATGATCGGCTTGCACTAGAGCCGTTCGATTAAGCAAAATACCCCTTGATCATATCCAGATTCATCCTCAGCCATCTGATCGCGATCGGTTGTGCTCTGGACCGTCGGATCGTGCAAAAACGGCCCTAGACCGCATATGGACCGTGACTTTGGTCCACGTGGTCCCATGGACCACCCAGCACCTCACGGTCCATGGTGGACCATGTAGGGGCACTGGGTCGCCCACACACGCATCTCTATCGGGCTCGACAATGCCACCACCGGCCTCCACCATCATGCCACTGATCGCCACCGCCTCGTGCATCGTGCCACTGCTTCTAGCCTTCTTTCATGCGTATTTTTCTGTTTGGACTCTGTTTGGGCTGTTTTTAGGCTCGTTGGACTTGGTTTGTCATCCTAGATCTCACTGTGGGCTCAATGTGGATCGAATCTCAAGGCATCAAATCTCAACAATCTTCATTTCTACTCAATATTCGACCTCCACCTATCTTCGAGAGCTTGTGATCCATCCCATCCTCATGCCCTGGGGCATGCCTACTGTCTCATGGATGGACAAATGTGAGAGTTGAGCCAAGCCGCTCGATCCCACCTCTGTTATGGACTATGTTCACTCTGACCAAAGACTTGCTCGAAGAAGTCTCTTGCGGTAATAGAAATCTCACTCTGCAACGTCGTCTCTCATTCTTCCAAGTCTCCCATTTAATGCCCGATCCGCCTCCATCTGGAGCTCTACCTCACACTGAGCTCCTCCTGGCTCCTAATGCTCCATATCACATTGGGCTCCTCATCAAGTAGTAATACTCTCTCATCCTCTTCTTCCCCTCCAGAACAATCCTATCACCGTAGAACACCTTCAAGATTCCTCCACCAGTTACCGTCTTATAGCCTCTCGAATCCAGTCTGCTCAATGAGATAAGATTCTGTCTGAAATTAAGTATTTCTTGGACCTCTCCCAATCTCCTCACTGTACTACATGTGTCCTCCAGTTGACCATCCCGATACTTCTGATTGGACAGCTCAATCCATCCGACAGATAAACAGTGCCCTCATTGCTCTTTAGGAAGTCAAACTGCTCCTCTTTGCAACATACATGATAGGTGCATGCAGAATCTAAAATCTATGGCTGGGAAGAAGTAGATATCTCATCAAATATCTCTAAGGCATCACCTTTCGAGTCGCTACTGGCCATCACTGTAGTAGCCCTCTTCTGATTTTTAAATTGAGAAAAATCTCTGGCTAGATACCCTAACTCGTCACATCAATAATATTTGGTCTTACTCAAGTCTCTCATCCTAAACTTGGACCGCCCTCGCTGCGATCTCCTGTTGCTCTGTCTACTGCCTCCTGTTTCTCCAAAAATCACCAAAGCTGAGCTATTGTCTAAGCTCGAAACTTAGATTCTCCCTCCTGAGAAACTCATTCTGAAGAATCACTGTGGTAACCTCATCCATCTTGATGGTGCTTTTCTCCACTAGAAGAGCAGTCATCAAGGACTCATACGAAGGGGGGAGGACACTAGCAAGACCAGCGCCCTAGTCTTCTCATCAACTTTTTCATCAATGCTGAGGAGGTTGGTGAGGATCTTCTAGAAGTTGCTGAGATGCTCCTACACGCTTTGTCTCTCAATCATCTGTAGCTGATAGAATTGCCTCCAAAGAAAGAGGGTGTTGGGGAGAAATTTTGCCATGTACAACTCCTCGAGCTTCGAATACAGCACCGTCGGAGCAGTCTCACCAAGCATATGAATCACCGCCTTATCCACTAGGTACAAGCGGATTGTACTCATCATCTGCATCTGGAGCCTTCTCCAATCCTGCACCTTTATGGTAGTCGACTTCTTATCGCATAAGAGAGCATCTATCAACCCTTACTAGATAAGCATGTCTTTCACCTTCACCTGCTATAAGGAGAAATTGCTCTTTTCATTAAACTTGTTGATCTCCATCTTGATTGTGCTTGTCTTTCCCATCTTCTATCTCGATCATCGTCGCTGCAACATACGCTTTGGCACCACTTTACTCTGATACTAATTGTTGCGCCATCAGGATCCGGTACCACATAGTGCAGTAGGAAGAAAGAAGAAACAAAATAAGAAACACAATATAAATATATGGATTGACCTCAAGCCTACGTCTATGGGGTGTGCAAGTTTCACTATAAGAGAATAAAATAAAACCAATACAAGAGGAACTCACCACTCAATCATTGTACAAGAGTTTCTCAAAAAAAATACTTCAAAATCTTGATAAAAGCTCTCTGAAATCTCTATTGAAATCTTTTTACATGTCTAGGATATCACCAGCTCTCTAACGTAATAAACGGTTTGTCAATCGGAGCTATATAGGCTCCAAAATCACAAAAAAACTATTTCAGTAAGAAACAGTCCCAATCAAGCATAGAACCATCCATGGCCATCCGATCGTGATCGGCTTGCACCAAAGCCATTCGATCATGCAAAACACTCTCTGATCATGCTTGATCATGCCTGGATTCATCCTTAGCCATTCGATCATGGCCGACTGCGATCTGGACCGTCGGATCATGCAAAATGGCCCTGGACCATGACTTCTATCCACGTGGTCCCATGGCCCGCCTACCACCTCACGGTCCATCGTGGACCATGCAAGGATGCTGGGTCACCCATGCATGTGGGCCGGCCCACACGCACGCACTCTGCCAGGCCCGACGGCACCACCGTCGGCCTCCACCGACCCACCGTCGGTCACCACCACCTTGTGCACCGTGCCACTGCTTCGAACCTTCTTTTGTGCATATTTTCTTCGTCTGGACTCTGTTTGGACTATTCTTGTGCTCATTGAACTTCGTTCGTCGTCCTGGACCTTACTGTGGGCTCAATGTAGATCAAATCTCAAGGTGTCAAATCTCAACACAAATATAGTTCTGAACAGGTTCCACTGGGTCCATCTCCCTCAGAAGGGTCCCCAGACAATGGGGATAACGACAGCGACTTTTGGTTTGGTTCTGGTGGGGACTCACTAGAGCTGACCAACAAGAAGAGAACTGCATCTCAGCTAGGTAGTTCCTCCTTGAGAAGGCATGCACCGAGGTCTCAAAAAGAAACTAGTCCCACACCCATGGAAGACAGTCCTATACTTAATCTTTGCATGGTCTTACAGTGTCTCATGCTCAAGGGAGCCAACTTCCACTGAAGTCCAATGGACCAACAATTGGTTATCGTGTTTTTTCAGGGCATTTTTCTCTAAACATGATCCTTGGATTAGCTAGCACTCACAATATCTTCAAAACCTAACTGTCTGAATGCAGGCCTAGTGATCTTCTATTCAAATTCAAAATTTGAATCTCTGGCCTACCTCCCAATGGAGATAAAATTTCTATGATCGGACCAACCATAGAAGAAATTATGATCAAATCATCATCCCCTGCCACGTCTCCTAACCATGCTGCGTGCGTTAAAATACTAAAAAAATAGAAATGGATAAATCCTAGGGGTATTTGTGATGTTTATCAAAACTATTCAAATACCCTGAGGGCTTATCCATTCCTATTTTTTTAGTATTTTAATGCGCATGTAAGTGTGTACGGCGTAATTTAAAGATGTGGTAGGTGATGATTGTTCGATCATAATTTTTTTTATGGATGGTTCGAACATAGAAATTTTATCCTCCCAACGGTCCCAATATTTGCCACCGACCCAAAAATTAAACTCCTCTCCATCGGAGCCACTCAGGGTACGGCGTCTATCATCACAAATCAAGGAAAAGAGCGATATTGTCAGAAATCACATCATACCAGTCTCGCGCATCTTTGAGAGAATTTTCATAGATACCGCGCATAATGCTTCCCCACGTCACTCCGAAGTGCCAGCATCCACTTCGTCCAACCCTCCTCCTCGTAATCTGGCACACACCAATATCAACGCAGGCACCCTATCAGGAATGTCAGGTTGACTCGATCAATAGAACAGGGAGAGTCCCAGTGGGACTCTCCCCTTTCCGTTTCCGCCCACGAAAGTGGTGGGGGCGGTTATGAAAATTCCCCCCACATGTGGGATTTTTTCCACGAATGTGGTGGGGGCGGTTATGGAAACCCCCCCCCACATGCGGGATTTTTTCCACAAATGTGGTGGGGGCAGTTATGGAAACCCCCTCCACATGCGGGATTTTTTTTTAAGATCTTCTTCCTCTTGTTCTACTAAAAATTTTATGAGAGAGAATCAGAAAAATAGAGAGATTGAGAGATTCTCTTTGATGTACTATTGATTCTTACATAGTGAAAATTTTTTGCCTCCGCCCGTGGACTTAGGAGTATCGTTTTGATCTCCAAACCATGTAAATCTATGTGTTCTTCTTCTTTCCTAAATTTCTTTTCGTTCTGTGTTGGAGATGTGATTCTGGTGTCCGTTCGTGCCAGTAGCATTATTATTTGTGTTTGTGTATGAATTTATCCCAACAAACTGGTATCAGAGCCTGGTTATCAGATCGCTCGTTCTGTCTACACACAAGCTCCGTTTGCTACTTTGCGAAGGATTTCAGATGGCTGTGAAGTTCGAAATCGAGAAGTTCTATCGAAATATTAGTTTCGATATTTGGCAAGTCAAGATGCACGCAATCTTGACGCAGCAAGGGTTGCAGAAGGCATTACTTGGAGAGGAGAAGATGCCGGCCACATTATCTGAAGAAGAAAAATAAGAGATGGATGAGAAAGCTCTGGCTGCAATTCAGTTGTGCTTATCGAATGAAGTTCTGCGGGAAGTCATCCATAAGAAGTCAATGGCTGCTTTATGGCTCAAGTTAGAGTCGTTGTACATGACAAAGTCCCTCACCAGCAAGCTACATTTGAAGCAGCGTCTCTTCATGTTGAAGATGGTTGAAGGTATATCTATTAAAACCCATCTTGATGAATTTAATTCTATTCTTATGGATCTAGAGAATTTAGAAGTCAAGATTGAAGATGAGGACCAAGCCCTTTTATTGCTCTGCTATTTACCACCATCATTTAAACACTTTAGAGAAACTCTACTTTATGGTAAAGATTCTATTTCTATTGAAGATATGAAATCTTCCCTATTTTCGAAAGAGTTGATGGATAGGGACTTAACTGGTGGTAGCAGTGAAGGGGTTTCTGAAAGCCTTATGGCAAGAGGCTGGTCTCAAGAGAGAACTTTTGAGAAAAAGAAGGAAGAGCGCAGATCAAAGTCAAGAAACAAGTCTAAAGTCTGCAATTACTGTAAGAAAAAAGGGCACATCAAAATTGATTGTTACAAGTTGAAAAATAAACAGAAAAGAGAAGCACAAAAATCTGAGAATGCAGCAGAGGCTGGAGTTGCAAAAGATGAGTCCAATGATTATGTTTTATCTGTTAATATTGTCAGATCCAAAGATGAATGGATTTTAGATTCGGGTTGCTCCAACCACATATGTCCTTATAGGGACTGGTTCTACACCTATGAGCAGATTGATGGTGGAGTTGTCTTGATGGGTAGCAATGCCCCATACAAGACTGTTGGGATAGGTTCAATTCGAATTAAAATGCATGATGGCATAGTGAAAACATTGACACAGGTTAGACATATTCCTGACTTGAAGAAGAATCTCATCTCCCTAGGCACCCTTGAAGCCAATGGGTGCAAGTATTCAGTTGAAGGTGGAGTTCTCAGAGTTTGTAGAGGTGCTCTTTTTTTGATGAAAGCCAAAAGGTCTAGTACTTTGTATACTTTGATGGGTACTACAGTTACTGGTGCAGCAGCTGCTGCATCTCCTTCTATGTTAGAACCAAAAGTCACTAAACTTTGGCATATGAGACTGGGACATATGAGTGAAAAGGGCATGACTATGTTGAGCAAGAGAGGCTTGCTTTGTGGTTAGAGCACAGGTAAGGTGGATTTTTGTGAGCATTGCATATTTGGGAAGCAAAAGAAAGTCAGCTTTCAAACAGCAATTCACAGAACCAAGGCTACTCTGGATTATATTCATTCTGATCTTTGGGGTCCTACCCGTGTTTCTTCTAAAGGTGGTGCCAGGTATTTTCTAACTTTTATTGATGATTATTGTAGAAAAGTTTGGGTGTTTATGCTTAAACATAAAGATGAAGTGTTCAGGTAATTCAAACAGTGGAAGGCTTTGATTGAAAAATAAACTGAAAAAAAAATTAAAAGGCTGAGGATAAATAATGGGCTTGAATTTTGCTCTGGTGAGTTTAGTGAGTTTTGTGAAAATGAAGGCATTGTCAGACACCGTACAGTGAAATACACTCCACAGCAAAATAGAGTGGTAGAGAGGATGAACAGAACTCTTTTAGAAAGAGCCCGTTGTATGTTGTCAAATGCAGGTCTTAGCAAAGACTTTTGGGCAGAGGCAATGTTTACAGTTTGTTATTTGGTGAACCGTTCTCTAGCCACAGCCATTGCATGCAAGACTCCAGAAGAGATGTGGTCCGATAACCCTCCTGATTATTCTAATTTGAAAATTTTTGGATGTCCTGCTTATGTTCATGTTAATGATGGTAAATTAGATCCAAGAGCTAAAAAGTGCATTTTTCTTGGTTATGCATCAGGAGTGAAAGGATACAGGTTTTGGTGTCCTGATTCCAAGTCTCCTAAATTTTTGATGGAGAGAAATGTTACTTTTGATGAATCTGCAATGTTATCTCCTAGAGAGGAGAAAGTTGTTTCATCTGATACAGGTTCTTCAGGTAATGGCATGAAACAGGTGGAGTTTGAAAGCGGTGGTTCTACTATTATGAAGTATTCTTCCCAACAATAACAGCAGGTGACAGATTCAGCTCATGGAGGAAACTCCACAAATACAGTAGTTTTCTCTAGCTAGAGATAGGCAGAGAAGAGATATTAGACTACCTAAGAGATATGCAAATATGGTTGCTTATGCATTGTCAATTGCAGAGAAGAACTTGATGCTAATGAGCCTTCTAGGTATTCAGAGGCTATATCTCGTGAGGATTCAGCTCAGTGGATAGTTGCTATGCAGGAAGAGATTGAGTCTCTCCTGAGAAATGAAACTTGGGAGTTAGTGAAGGCTCTTAAAGGAAAGAAGGTAGTTGGCTGCAAATGGGTCTTCAAGAAGAAAGAACGTACTCCAGGTGTTGAAAATGCTAGATATAAGGTACGGTTGGTTGCAAAGGGCTACAGTCAGTTAGAAGGTATTGATTATAATGATGTTTTCTCACCTATTGTGAAACATAATTTTATTTGTGTTTTACTAGCATTAGTTGCTTCTTATAACTTAGAGTTAGAGCAAATGGATGTAAAAATAGCCTTTCTGCATGGTGAACTTGAAGAGCAAATTTATATGCAGCAACCTGAAGGTTTTCAAGTTGAAGAAAAAGAGGACCATATTTGTTTATTGAAAAAATCATTATATGGTTTGAAGCAATCTCCTAGACAATGATATAGGAGATTTGATACCTTTATGACACAACATGGATACTCTAGGATCAGTTTTGACAGTTGTGTCTACTTCAGAAAACTGTCAGATAATTCTGTTATTTATCTGTTGTTATATGTTGATGATATATTGATTACAGCAGCAGATATTTTTGAGATCAATCAGCTAAAAGCTTTACTCAGCAGTGAGTTTGAAATGAAACACTTAGGAGCAGCAAAGAAAATTCTTGGGATGGAGATCCAGAGGAACAGAGGTGCAGGTAAATTATTTCTGACACAAGCCAGTTATGTTCAGAAAGTTCTTCAGAGGTTTGACATGTGGGATGCCAAACCAGTTTCTACACCACTTGCTACTCACTTCAAACTTTCAACTTCTTCATCACCTCAGTCCACAAATGAAAAGGTGTATATGTCACGTGTTCCATACTTCAGTGCAGTTGGCTCTTTAATGTATGCTATGGTCTGTACCAGATCAGATATTTCACAGGCAATCAGTGTTGTGAGTAGATATATGTCCAATCCTGGTAAAGTACATTGGCAGGCAGTGAAATAGATTTTCAGGTATTTGAAAGGTATTGTTAACACTTGTTTGGAGTTTGGTAGGAATCGTGATGTTTTGTCTGGATATGTTGATTCAGACTTTGCAGGAGATCTTGATAGAAGGAGATCTCTTACTGGTTATGTTTTCTCAGTTGGTGATTGTGCTGTTAGTTGGAAAGCTATACTTCATCCTACAGTTGCATTATCTACTACAGAAGCAGAGTTTATGGCAGCAACAGAGGCAGTGAAGGAAGCTATGTAGTTAAGAGGCTTATTTGGAGAACTTAGTTTGGAACAGAAAGAGACTATTATATACTGTGATAGTCAGAGTGCTATTCATCTCACTAAAGATCAGATGTTTCATGAGAGAATGAAGCACATTGATGTGAGGTACCATTTCATTCGAGAAGTCATTGCACAGGGCAATATTGTTGTGAAGAAAATTGATACTGAAGACAATCCAGCTGACATGTTGACAAAACCTCTTCCAGTGGCTAAGTTCAAGCATTGCTTGGACTTGGTTGGAGTCTACAGCACTTAAGGATATCCTTCGGGGTTTTGGAGGAGATGAGAATTTTCTACTATTGTTTTTGTGAGAATTTAAGTTTGAGGAGATAGATCAAGATTGTGGAGAACATTCGTGTTGACCAAGCCAATGGTGGAGATTTGTCAGGTTGACTCGGTCAACAGAGCAGGGAGAGTCCCAGGTTGACTCGGTCAACAGAGCATGGGACTCTCCCCTTTCCGTTTCCGCCCACGAATGTGGTGGGGGCGGTTATAGAAACCCCCCCCCCCACACATGCGGGATTTTTTCCACGAATGTGGTGGGGGCGGTTATGGAAACCCCCCCAACACGCGGGATCTTTTTTTAAGATCTTCTTCCTCTCGTTCTGCTAAAAATTTTATGAGAGAGAATCAGAAAAATAGAGAGATTGAGAGCTTCTCTTTGATGTACTATTGATTCTCACATAGTGAAAATTTCTTGCCTCCGCCCGTGGACGTAGGAGTATCGTTTTGATCTCCGAACCACGTAAATCTGTGTGTTCTTCTTTCCTAAATTTCTTTTCATTCTGTGTTGGAGGTGTGATTCTGGTGTCCGTTCGTGCCAGTAGCATTATTATTTGTGTTTGTGTGCGAATATATCCCAACAGGGAAAATGCAGTGCGATCCAAGAAAATAAAATCATTGGGACTAGTTGAAGATTCTCTTTTAGAGGCTGATATCCGATTCATCAACTCGCTGACATGCGCTCAGATCATAGAAATGGGTAAGCAATGTGGGCTCCTATTCAACATCAATGAGCACTGTAATCCAGTTGAAAAGCGGAAGATAATGGAAGCTCAGCGCTGCGGAGCATCTACAGGCCGAGTTCAAAATGCTGTCGCCATATGAAGGCCCTTAGCGTGATCCTGAAAAGTAGAACCGTGACTGCCGGTGAAAGACATGTCGTTTTGGCCTCACTTATGCTCTTACGTTTATCTGTACCCTATGTAAGTTTTTCTCCTAGCCGCTATGTGAGCCTTATAGTGCTCTGTTTTTGGACGAACAAGAACTATCTAGTGTCAATGTATGTATGCCGCTCTTTCTCATGGAATATATCTATCGTTCTGTTCTACCTCCGACTGCTGCCAACCTGTTTCCATCCAAAGGATGCGTGATACTTAGCTAGAACACTAGAGGGACTGGGGACTGCAAAAAGAAATGAAACATCAGAGAAACCTTTAAGCGGTCAAAGAGTGCCATAGTTTGTCTCCAGTAAACAAAGCAGGTGCAGATGAATAATAGAAAACAAAAATCCATATGCGGTCCACACCTGGTTGGGAATCGGTAGATGCACGAGGCTCAGCAGGTGGCTTACTCTCACATGTTGGGATAACCAAATCTATGATGGAAGATTACTTAAGGCAGGGTGCTATTCCCTGAACATCAAACTCACATGTAAATCCTCTGGTTTCACCTGGATACCGTATGGTCCTCACAATGAACCAGAGTGGCAGGTAGTATTCAACGAACTCAGTATGCTCAAAGAGGAACCTGCACTACCATGGATCTTAATCGGAGATTTTAATGCTGCAAGCTACTCATCAGAACGCAAGGGCTTGAACAACTCTCAGAGAACATCACTTCTCAACAGATTTATTACCTCACAATCCCTCATTGAAATAAAACTCTCCAATAGACAATATACCAGGACGAACTTCAGAAACGCTCCATCCATGGCAACACTTGATCGATGTTTTATTTCTATTGAGTGGCATCATAAATACCCATTATCGAACCTCTCCACCTTGGTCAGATCCACATCAGATCACATGCCACTACTGAGATTCACCACCCAGTTACAAGGTAAGGTCTTCACCAACAAACCTTTTCCGTTCGAGAATTTTTGGCTAACCATTCCAGGCGTTGAAGACATGATCCACTCATGGTGGAAAAATATGCCATCCTCACCTGATCGAGTGAGAAACATTGCTCTGAAACTTCGTTTGCTAAGAGCCAAACTTAGGTCATGGAACCGTATAAAAATAGGAAACATCATAACTCAGAAGATTGATCTGCTTCAAAGAATTGACCGCCTAGATGAGGAAGAGGAGAAGAGAAATCTGAATGCTTTTGAATTAGAGGAGAGATCGGCTCTGAAAGAAAATCTGGAGATTCTATTAACCCAGGAAAAAACACTTTGGAAGCAACGAGCAAAAGCACAATGGCTCAGCAATGGCGACCGTAACACTAAGTTCTTCCATGTTTAGGCAAGCAACAGGAAAAGGAAAAACCTCATCACCGAAATTGTACACCATCAGTCAGTAGTATCCAAAGAACATCTGATTCATGACTGCTTCTATGAATACTTCAAAAGCCTGCTAGGGAACTCTGAAAATCCCTCCATTAAAGCAGATTGGATGAAATCTATCCTGAAGGACCACTACATCTACAAGATCTTGAAGTGCCGTTCATTGAGGAAGAGATTAAAAATGCAGTTTTCTAATTATCATCGCAGAAGACGCCAGGGCCTGACGGTTTTTCATTAGATTTTTACAAAAAGTTCTGGCACTCCATCAAAGACGATCTAATTGAAGTTTTTCAGAAATTCTATAGTTATCACAGAACACTGGAGCGGCTCAATTACTCCTACATTACCCTTATCCCTACGAAAGATTCTGCTAGCACCGTCAAAGACTACAGACCAATTAGCCTAATGAATGGAATCACAAAGATCTTCTCAAAGGTTCTGTCACTGAGGCTATCTAGCAAACTAGATGAAATAGTTGCAGCCACACAGTCGGCATTCATCCGAGGGAGGACAACTTCACAGACAATTGCAGCAGCGCACGAGATCATTTCACAAGCTGTGACACCCGGCCCATTTGGGCCTTGGACCAAGCCCATATAAAAGCCCAAAGCCCATACCAAAAAAAAAAAAAGGAAATGCGAAGAAGACTCTCGATGGGAGTCTTCTTCTCCGATGAATCCTAGACTGAAAAGAGTCCTAGGACCACTGGAGCTCTAGGACCCTCTATAAACAAGCCTCCCCCCTCCCTCAAGAGCCTCCACGGCGATCGTTGAGCTCGATTCCTCCTCTTTTCTCCGTGGAAGCCGCAGCATCCTCTTCTCGTATTTGTCAGAAATCGGAGGTCGGAGAGGCCACCAGAGCTCAGGTAAAGCTTCAATTTTTCTTCTTCTCCCCACGGCTTTAGACGCTCGCCGGCCGTCGGGATCGTCGGAAAACCCATGAAAAGGGTGAACCCCTGTTCGGCCGAGCCACCTTCCTTTCTTTTCCGGCCACCGGCACTGTCGGTTGCGACATCTCACCCCTAGGATAGGACCCTCGTCCCTTTATCTCTCTTCTCTGAAGGTACTGCCTGTCGGTGACCGGCCAATGATCGAAAAATAAAAGAAAAATGGCGGTATCCTATTTTTTCAATTTTTCTTGATTTCTTGCCAGTCGAACCTTGCCGCCAGCCATCCCTTGCCTCACCGCCATCGACTGTCACTACCGAACATCTGGCCAAACTGCCGCCCCTTGTAGGAGCCGAGCCCCCTTCCCTTATGGTCCTCTCCTGTTCAGCCAAAGAAGAGGAAAGAAAGAAGAAAATGGGAAAAAGAGAAGAAGAAGAAAGAGAAAGAGAAAAAGAAAAAAAAATAAAAATAAAAGAAAGAAAGAGAGAATTTTCTCTCTCTCCTTTCTCTCTCTTTCCTCTCCCCTCTCTCTATCTTTCTCTCTCCAATTTCTCTCTCTAGATTCTCTCTACTTTCTCTCTAGAATTTCTCCCTCTAGGGTCTTTTTACTCTCTTTCTCTCTCTAACTGCATCATGGATCCTAGGGCAAATTTGAGATGAAAATAAGACGACCTGAGATTGCTTCAAAATTCATGCAGTAGATTGGATCCCGATCCAATCTTTATTCAAAATTTATAACATCGATCATGGTTAATTCATATTGAGTTATCCTGATATAACCTCTGACGATCTCAATTATAATTTCTTCATCTGAAAGATACGAAAATTCTCTCTCTACTTTCTCTCTCTACTCTCTCTAAAATTTTCTCTTTCTTCATGAATTTTCTCTCTCTAGAAGTCTTGTGGACCAATGGAGGATCCAGATGCTCAGACAAATCCTGATTTTGGGTAATCCTAGGAGAAGTCCTGGATTTATATTATTAGAATCGATTATTGATAATTTCTCTATATATGATTTTTATATTTGATCAGGATCATGAAGAGATACAATTGTTTGCAAAAGATATCGAGTGGAATATCTTATTTTCAAAATTCATAAATCAAAAAAGAATATTAATTTCTATGCTTGGATCAGTCACCAGTAAAGGTAAGAATCTCTGTACATGATCACCATTATATATATGCTATTTTACTATTGATCTTGCATCATCGGATTTGAGATCGATGAATTTATTATATCTGAGATACTATTATTTCATTTTGAGTATGAGTATGTTATATCAATATATATGTATCAGAGATTGATGGCATAATTATATGGATGTGACATATCTAAATTGATCATAATGTAAGTCGAAATTGATTGGATGAAATCAGCACATAATGATTAAATGAAAAAGAGAGATATGGTATGGACTAGTCTTGTCATGTGTAACAGCCCGTTAGGAGCTTATGCCTGGGATAGTCCGTCAAGAGCTTATACCTGGGACAACTCTTACTGGCTTATAGGTAGATCAGCCGATCAGGAGCTCATACCTGGAACAGCCCGTCAGGAGCTTATGCCTGGGACAGCCTCTCATGGGCTTTTGTACGTGGGACAGCCGGTCAGGAGCTCATCCTAGGATAGCCTTGAAAGGCTTTTAAGTGAAAATTGATTCGGATGATGACTGAGGTATAGACTTGGTTAGTCCAGAGCCAGAAAAAAAAAATTAAAGATCATGTGATTATGAAAAGAGAAATAGAAGACAATACATGAAACTAATACTGAACAAAAGTATTTCACCCATTAACATATGATGATGCATCTCTTTTGATAAGACAGATAATTATGGATGTTTGCATTATTTCAGATATTGAATATGAGATTTTATATTTTATTGTTTATCCTTATTTTTAGATTATATTATTATATTGATGTGATATGAAAATTTTTACTGGGCTGTAAAGCTCACATCCCTTCATTTTTTTTTCTTCTCAAAGTTACAGGATGCTCATGGTTGGCTATGGTTTGGATTTGCGGGTGAGCAGATGTATAGATAGAGTGTCATGATATCTAATCAAAGGATTGAAAGAATTTCAATTGTAAATATGCAAGTTTTATTAGTTATTACTGAAATTAGATATTATGGATGTTGAGGATGTGATGATTTAATTTTGGCCTTGCATATTCTTTAAGACTTGCTCTAAGGAGTATGCGGCCATCACGTATTCGACCCGAGTGTTGAGTTCGGGGCATGACACAAGCAGCACAAGCTAAACATCAGGAAATAATCTATAAATTTGATTTTGAGAAAGCCTTTGACAATGTGGCGTGGCCCTTCATCTTTGATCTTTTAGGCACAAGAGGGTTTGGTGAGCATTGGTGCAGATCGGTATTCGATATTGTCTCAATGGCTAAATCTTCACTCCTAATCAATGGCAATCTGGGAAAAACATTCAAGCACAATAGAGGTCTAAGACAAGGAGATCCTCTGTCTCCACAACTGTTTATAATTGTGGTGGACACCCTTGATTGAATTCTCAAGCTAGCAGCGACTCAACACTTGGTAGAAGGAATTGGCAGACAGGAAACCACAGGGCTCTTTCATAGCCTCCAATTTGCAGATGATGCTCTCATATTCAGTGGAGTGGGCAGAAAAAATATTATTTCCCTAAAATTTATCCTATACTCCTACGAGCTGTTGACAGGTTTAAAAATTAACTTGGAGAAATTGACGGTATTAGGAGTAGGGATTACAGACAAACACAGGGATCAGGTTGCACCTATTTTGGAAAGTAAACCAGGTGATTTCCTGCTCCCATATCTTGGACTGCCACTGCAAGTTGGAAAACTGAACAAAAATGATTGGAAGCCGCTTATCGAAAAGATTATGAAGAAATTAGCAGGGTGGAAAGGGAAACTACTATCCATAGCCCCACGAATTCTGCTGCTCAACACCATTATCACACCAATCACAACCTATTGGATGTCTAACTTCATGATGCCGTCAAACATAATCAGACAAATCGACAAACTGCGGAGGGACTTTCTCTGGTGCAGTGAGTTGAAACAAAAGAATGGAAAGCATATGTTAGTCTGGTCCAAAGTCTGCCGGCCCAAGAAGCTAGGAGGTATGGGGGTCACTACTTTACAGTTATACAATGAGATATTGTTTTGCAAATGGTGGTGGAACCTGCTTAGGGATGAGAAAATGCAAAAGCCATGAAGCAAACTGATATCAATAGCATATTATAATCAGCACTCCGCAATACTACAACCTCTTCCTAAACAACAATTATCAGAATGCTGAAAATAAGTGCAAAAGACGAGAGCGTTGTTCCACAATCTGATAAAATTTAGAATCAAAAATGGATTGCGCACCTCCTTCTGGCACGATTCTTGGCTACTCAACTAAACATTAAAAGAAAAATATCCAAGTTTCTTCTTCATCACACCCAAAAAGGACATCACAGTGGCTGAGGCATATATTCAGATCATGAACAACACCTACTGGCCCTTCTCACTCCATTTGAATACCTATCCAGAGTTCCAACAACTGAAACAAGAGCTAACCACACTTGCTTTATCACAAGGATCTGACAGCCCTGAATGGAAATGGTTTCCTGGTAAGAAATTTTCATCAAAATAATGCTATTTCTTCCTAATGGATGGTGGCGTGGGACCAATGTTCAGTAAGATAGTGTGGGGAATCAGAGTTCTGGAGAAAAATAAATACTTTATCAATCTCAGCTTTCATGACCGAATCCTAGCAAAATCAAACCTTGCCAAGTGAGGGTAGCAAGAAAAAAAATATCTGCTCACTTTGTGATTTAGCTCCAGAAATAGTGGACCATCTCCTTCTCCAATGTCCGTTTTCATGACAGGTATGGTCAATAGAGATAGCAAAATCGATCTGACCCGATGGATATGCATCCTACCCAAATTCGGTCAAACCCGAAAAAAAAGATTTGACCGAATTTGGATTCGGATTTGAAAAAAATTTGAAAACTACAGTACGGGTATGGATAGTACTGTTTTCTATCCAAATCCAAATCTGAATCCAATCTGAACCTATAGATATGGGTAACATCCGAAACCATATCCAAATACACACACACACACACATATATATATATATAGACACACACTATATATATATATATATGTGTGTGTGTATGTATGTATGTATGTATATATATATATATATATATATATATATGTATGTATGTATGCATGTATGTGTATATGTATACATATATATATACACACACACATATATATTTATGTATACATATATATATATATATATATATATATATATATATATATATATATATATATATATATACATATATATATATATACATACATACATACATACATACATACATATATATATATATATATATATATATATATATATATATATATATATATATATGTAGTTACATGCATATATACATACATATATATGCATGCATGCATGCATACATACATACAAACATACATACATACATATATATATATATACATATATATATATATGTTGCCCAGCTATGCAACCCAAGAGGAGGGGTGAATTGGGTTTCTAAAAATTTTAAGCTTAACTAATGACTTATGAGAAATATTTGACAAAGCTAAATAGATAGAGTGAGTAGAATTAATTCAAGTCTAATAGCAATAGCAAGAATGCAAGAGAATAATGAAGAGATAAAGAAGAGCAATTAGACACACACCAAACAAGAGGATTTATAGTGGTTCGGTGCCAACCTTGCACCTACATCCACTCCCCAAGCTCCTACTTGGGAATTTCAATCCACTAATCTTGTATTCAACCCGAATACAAATATCGAAAACTCCGACTCTAGCTATCCCAAGCTAGTCCACTTATTTTTCGGGTACAAGCCAACCCAATAGACTCCGATTCTATGTTCAGATCAACCTTCCCTTGTTTTGGAACCCTTCCAAAACAATACCAATTACTCAAACTGAGTAAAACAATTTATAGCACAAATAAGCACAAAGAAAGCTCCTTCAATGAGCGAATATAACTTTAAATACACTTTACTTAAAAGAAGAAGACCCTTTTTGGATTTTCTCAAGGTGGATGGAGACTTGAAAGTGCACTTGAGGAGTTGGTGAGCTTGGATTGAAGGCTTCTTGAAAGATTTGAATGAGCTCTTGCTTAGGGCTGAAACGTTGGCTTGAAATCTCTTTTTCAAAATCTCTCTCTTTGAATCCTCTCTTTTTCTTCTTTTTGCTCTTCTTTTATTCTACTTGTTCTTCTTGTTGATTTCCATGTTTTTGTCCCTTTTATAGCTTTAAGAAATAGTGGAAAACATTCTAGGCTGAAAAAAAGCCGTTAGACTGCATTAAATGAGCATTAAAATCATTTAAAACGGGTTAAAAACTAGCCGTTGCGGAAAAATCCCATCACAGGGGTCGACTCATGAGTCGACTCATGCCTGGGGGTCGACTCATTGGGTCAACCTCTGTGGAAAATCGTCACAGAAGTGAACCGGATCCATGGTTCTGTAAAACTGGCAAAAAGACCCGCAGAGGTCGACTCATGAGTCGACTCATGCTTTGGGGGTCGACTCATTGAGTCGACTCACAGGGAGTGCCAAGACAGTGCCGGTCAGGAATTTCAGCGTGCCAGTCATCTCATGTGCCATGAGTCGACTCATGAGTCGACTCATGATTTTCAATCATGCATATCTTTCAAAATACAAGTTCAAAATCAGTAAAATTTTTACCATTCGATCACAAATCTTTTGTTCTATTATTTGATACTATCAAATCAGAGTTTTGGTAAAATTATAATTTTGCCCCTGAAGAGCAATAAGACTTTTTCAAGTGAGAAATATTAGTACCCCTTCAACTGCTTTGTAATCATCAAAATCAATCTAAGGAGCAATAATCTCTCCCTTTTTGATGATGACAAAATATTTGAACAAAAGCATTTATATGAATCAATGATCATGAATTTCAATGAAATGCATTATAGATAGTTTGAAGATAAATAAAAAATTTACTACCAACTTATAAGTGTATTTGCTTGAAAAGAAGATTGATTCTTTTGGCATGTGATACATGTGCCTATTTGCATAAATAATTTGCCTATTGCTTAATAATTTAAAATTTTGCTCATTTGATTATGTGATTTTGGTATCAGAATAGAAAATTTATTATTGTTATCAGAGCAAAGCAGAATTTACCTTATGATTTGAGAATTGCGTGTTTGAAAATATCTCATTTGCTCATTTGCTTGTTTTTCAAATTTCTTAGCATCTTGAAAATTTGCTCATTTTCATTTGATTATTTAGTTTTAGTATCAGAGCAAGTTGCATCTTGAAAATTTGCTCATTCTCATCATTTGATTATTTAGTTTTAGTATCAGAGCAAGTTTAACAATTAAGTGTATCAATGCATATCTAAGAATTAATTGTAAAGTATATCAGAGCATGTCAAATTTTAAGATGTATCAGAGCATGTCTAATTTTAAAGCATATTAGAGCATGTCTAAGAAGTAATTTTAAAGGTTGCTCATTTGCTTTGTGCTTAGCAATTCATTCATTTTGTTAGCAATCTTATTTTTGATATTTTAATTTCTCCCAATTCACTCATTTTATTTTTAAGTCTTTTATTTATCTTTCTTTTGATACTTTTGCTTAGCAATTCACTCATTGTATTTTTAAGTCATTTAATAATCTTGCTTTTGATATTTTTCTTTAATTTTTCCCCCTTTTTGACATCATCAAACATTGTTAACTCCCCCTCTTTTTTTAAATACATGTTCTCTTTAGTGTTTCTTCAAACTTCTTGTGCTAATCATTAATGTTTACTCCTCCTGAATACAGCAATCATAAAACAAAATATGCCATTGAGTACCATAGATATGAATTAGCAACAAAGAGAAGATATATAATCAAGAGATGATTGATACCATTACAAAGAGTAGATATATAATTAAAAGATGATTAAAACCATAGTTGTTTCAATACATATTTCATAATATAAAAGTCAACTAGTTAACATCATTACATGGCCCAAATGACAGATCCTAGAAAGAACAACAGACATGACTAAACAACAAGGATCTAGTAGAACACATGACTCTATGGATCAGAATCAGATGTATCAGAGATGGGGTGGGGAGATGATGGATCACGACCAGGAGCTCGTCCTCTACCCCGTCTACCTCTGCCACGAGTGAAGGTGCTGGCATGAGTAGGTGGGCGAGATGATCCTGGAGGCTGAGAACGTTCAGAGGTCAAAGACTGGACTACAAGAGAGAGCCTGATGGAATCAAGAACGTTCAGAGCTCTCGAAACAGACTGAAGCAGTGCAGTGAACTGAGTAGAAGCATGCTCACTTGAGCCTCTGATCTCTCTCCTCAAGAAGTCAAAACCACCCTTCAAAACACCTCTGAGCCTGCCAGCCTCCGCAGTAAGGTCTGTGACCTCAATAGTGCTCTCCTGTGGCTACGGATGGGTCAAAGCTAAGACTTGCACCTGCAAGTCAAGTACTCTCCCAGTCAGTCTCAAAATATAATCCTCGAGCTGCTGAATCCGAACTGACTGATCTGTGATCATCTGAAATATAGTGGAGATATGGGGGATCAAGGTCTGATCAGATGTATCTAATGATGTGGATCCCGGTGCAAATGTAGAAGTGCTCCACTGACGAGAAAGCAAGGAAGCCACACGCTGAGAAATCTGCTCAATCTGATCATCAGCCAATCTGAACTCTGAAGGAGGTGCTCTGCTGTCTGGCTACTGAACTGGTGTGTGCCTCCTGGTGGACTCTGAAGGGCCAGCCTCTGGATCTGGAACAAACTAGATATCTAGAGATGCTGCCCTGAAGTCATGGAGAGGTGATGAGGGACCTTCTTCCTCAGCTCTGTCCTCAACTCTATCCTCAGCTCTCTCCTCAGCTCTTTCTTCTGTACCCTTGATCCAACCACCATCAATCCTAGTGAATCCCATGCGGTGCAGAGTGTGTTGGTTGATGGTGTCAGCGTGAGAAAGCCTAGCATTTGCCTCCCCCTCAAAACTGACTCCAAACCTCCTGAAAACCAGTGTGAGGGCCATACCAAAAGGCAGATGTGCCTTGGATCTATTCAGTGTTTCTCTCATGACCTCAATCATTAAAGCAGGGAGGTTTAAGGGGGTTTGAGTGATCACATGAAACATTATACAAATGTCTCGGCCAGAAAGGAGGTCATGCCTACCACTTCTCGGGAGGAAAAGCTTTGTCACTAATTGATGTAGAATTCTCATTTCAATTGACAAGATTTTGACTTCTAATTTACTTAGACTTCCCGAGTAAGCTCCTCCTAAAATTACATTGATCCCCTCTTCCTTCACTGGGAGTTCCATGTTAGAATATCCCTCACAGGGCAAATGTAGAATCTCTCCCAAAATAATAGGATCCAAGCAGATATCAATACCCTTAACAGTAGAAGTTACTGTTCCATTGCCATAGTGCAGATTTAGATAAAACTCTCTAACCAAGTCTACATATGTAACTTCCTTGAGAGAACAGTAAAATTTCCAACCTTGGTTTTTGATCTTTGACCCAAAGGAGAAACCTTCTTTTTCAAAGAATCTAAAATCCACATTCTTGCCGGTTTCTACCTTTCTGTCAGAGAGAGGGATTTTGCTAGGGCTAAGGGGAGATTGAGAGGGATCTGGTGCAGACACTGAAGCCGGAATGGGAGCAGAGGTGGTCTGAGAAGCTTGCCTTTTTCTGCGGACGCCTTCTTCCAGTGCACTGACTGATTTTCTCTTTTGAGGGAGTTTCATCTTTGGGGCCATTCTCACCACAAGAGCAGGCAGGGAGACTCGAAAGATCAAATGGGTGAGGAGAAGGAAGGTTACTAGAGGATGGAAAGAGATTTTGATGGAGAGAAATGACGATTTTGAGAAGAACGGTGGAAGCTAGGGCACGCTCCAACCGCTTCAATCAAGGGTGAAGGATGCGAGAAGCTCCTTTCCCAAGGGGTGATTTGAGGTGGAGATGTGAAGGGAGAATGATCTTGGGCTAAATCCTTGGTTTTGGAGAGAATGAAGATGAGGACGAAGAGTCTTGGAGGGAGGAAGACGAAGAAGGAGAATGAGTCGGCTCATGAACGGGCTTTAAGTTAAAAAGAAAAGAGCCCGTGGGAAGTTGGCAATAATTTCAAGTATGCCATTGGGTCGACCCTAGGGGGTCGACTCATGAACCACAAAAATTCAGAAAAAATATGAATAAATTCTAAAAAAAAATTTAAAATTTTGGGAGAAGAAATTTTGCTCAATGACAAGTTGTGAGAATGATAATCTTGAGCTTTTAGGTCCAAGAGAGATGATGAAAATTGAGCTCAAAGAAATTTTGACATCGATTCCTTGGATTTGGAGAATATTTAGGCAAAAGGATCAAGAATTCCTAGATTTCTCCTAATTTCACAGAATCTATCCTCACTAAGGGCTTTTGTAAAGATATCAGCTAATTGATTTTCAGTGCAAACATATTCAAGAATTATATTTTTGTTTTGAACATGTTCTCTTATAAAATGATGTCTTATTTCAATATGTTTAGACCTTGAATGTTGAATTGGATTTTTAGATAGATTTATGGTGCTAGTGTTGTCACATCTTATGGATGTTTCATTAAGTTTGATACTAAAGTCTTCGAGTTGTTGCTTAATCCACAAGATTTGAGCACAACAACTTCCGGCTGCAATGTATTCGACCTCAGCCGTAGACAGTGCTACCGAATTTTGTTTCTTGCTAAACCAGGAGATTAGGTTAACTCCAAGAAATTGGCAAGTTCCACTAGTGCTCTTTCTGTCTAATCTACATCCAGCAAAATCAGCATCTGAATATCCTAATAAATCAATTAGTGAGTCCTTAGAGTACCATAATCCTAGAGTTTGAGTATCATTTAAATATCTAAGGATTCTTTTAACAGCATTCAAGTGAGATTCTTTAGGATTAGATTGAAATCTAGCACATAAACAAATACTAAACAAGATATCAGGCCTACTTGCAGTTAAATATAATAGAGAGCCAATCATACCTCTATAATATTTTAAGTCTACACATTTACCTTCATCATCCTTGTCAAGCTTACATGAGGGGCTCATGGGTGTGCCAATTGGTTTGGAGTTCTCCATTCTAAATCTTTTGAGTAATTCCTTGGTGTACTTTCTTTGGGTGATGGAGATTCCCTCTTTTGTTTGTTTGATTTGGAGTCTGAGGAAAAAAGTAAGTTCTCCCATCATGCTCATCTCGAACTTCCCCTGCATGAGCTTAGCAAAGTCTTGACAAAGAGATTCATTAGTAGACCCAAAAATTATGTCATCAACATAAATTTGTATAACTAACATATCATTTTGATTTCTTTTAATAAAGAGGGTTGTGTCTACATTACCTCTTGAAAAATCATTATTTAGTAAGAATTTGCTTAGCCTATCGTACCAAGCTCTAGGTGCTTGTTTTAATCCATATAGAGCTTTATTTAATTTAAAAATATGATTAGGAAAAGTATGATTTTCAAATCTTGGGGGTTGTTCTACATAGACTTCTTCAGCAATATATCCATTCAAAAATGCACTTTTGACATCTATTTGAAATAATTTAAATTTCATAAAGCAAGCATATGCAAGTAGAAGTCTAATGGCCTCTAATCTAGCAACAGGTGCAAAGGTCTCATCAAAATCAATTCCTTCTTCTTGATTATAACCTTTAGCAACCAACCTTGCTTTATTTCTTATTACATTTCCATGTTCATCTAATTTGTTTCTAAAGACCCATTTTGTGCCAATTATTGAATGATTTTTAGGTCTTGATACTAAAGTCCATACATTATTTCTTTCAAATTGATTAAGTTCCTCTTGCATTGCATTAATCCAATTATAATCATTTTCAGCTTCTTCAATAGTTTTTGGTTCAAGATGAGATACAAAAGCACAATGATTAAATACTTCTCTAAGTGAAGAACGAGTTTTTATCCCATGCATAGGATCACCAATAATTAGCTCCTTAGGGTGATTGTGAACATACCTCCATCCTTTGGGTAGGTCATTTGTACCTTGAGGTTGTTCTTGATGTTCTTCACTTTCCTCATCCTGTTTGTCTTCATGTTCCTTATCCTCTTGAATTGTTGAATCTTTCAAAGTGATCTCCTTCATTCCTTCTATAAGAGGATCTGCATCATCAACACTTTCATTCTTCCTTGAAGGAAGATCGTTAGATTCATCAACGACAACATGTATGGACTCCTCTACTACTAAAGTTCTTTTGTTAAAAACTCTAAAAGCTTTACTAGTGGAGGAGTAACCAAGAAAGATTGCTTCATCTGATTTTGCATCAAATTTTTAAAGTCTTTCTTTACCATTATTTAACACAAAACATCGACAACCAAAAATATGAAAATAAGAAATATTAGGTTTTCTTTCTTTCCAAAGCTCATAGGGGGTTTTCTTTAAAATTTGTCTAATCAAAGCACGATTTAAAATGTAATATGCTGTGTTGATTGCTTCCGTCCAAAAATATCTTGGAAGGTTGCTTTCACAAAGCATGGTACGGGCCATTTCTTCTAAGGTTCTGTTTTTTCTTTCTACTACCCCATTTTGTTGGGGAGTCCTAGAAGCAGAGAAGTTATGGCCAATTCTCTTTTCATCACAAAAATTTTCAAAGTCTTGATTTTCAAATTCAGTTCCATGATTGCTTTGAATATTTTGAATTGAAAATCCTTTCTCATTAGTGACTTTTCGATAAAATTTAGTGAAAACATGAAAAGTTTCATCTTTGTGTGCTAAAAAGAAAACCCAAGTAAAACAAGAGTAATCATCTATAATTACAAAACCGTATCATTTTTCTCCTAAACTAGTGGTTCTAGTAGATCCAAATAAGTCCATATGCAAAAGCTCTAAAGGTCTAGAGGTAGAAACAATATTTTTGGATTTAAATGAAACTCTTGTTTGTTTACCTAGTTGGCATGCATCACAAATTCTATCCTTTTCAAAATTCAGTTTTGGCAAACCAAGAACTAATTCTTTCTTAATTAATTTTGAAAGAGAATGCATGCTAATGTGTGCAAGTCTGCGATGCCAAAGCCAACTAGTCTCATTAACTTTAGCATTCAAGGATACTAGGCATTGCATGTTTATTTTGGCTAAATCATTTAAATCTACCATATAAATATTACCATGTCTATGTCCAATAAATTTAATGTCATCATTAATAGGACTAGTTACAATGCAAACAGATGATTCAAAAACAACCTTATATCCTTTATCACAAAATTGACTAATGCTTAGTAAGTTATGCTTTAAACCATCTACTAACAAAATATTTTCAATGTATTTGGAGGGAGTGATACCAATGTTACCTATACCGATGATCTTTCCTTTGTCATTATCTCCAAAGGTAACCATCCCTCCATCCTTAGCATCAAGAGTGATGAATTGGGATTCATCACCAGTCATGTGTCTCGAGCATCCACTGTCAAGATACCATTTCCTGTTTCCTCCTTGGGATGCTAGACACACCTGCAAGCAAAAGTCAAGTTCTTGTTTTAGGTACCCAAGCTTTCTTGGGTCCTTTTTGGTTAGTCATAATGGTTCCTTTTGGAACCCATATTTTCTTTATAGTTGAGTTTGCAGACTTGTTAGAGAAGCAAGTGTATGACTTATGTCCTACTCTACCATATTTGAAGCA